>NW_006399786.1:17812865-17883450 GCF_000299155.1 Elephantulus edwardii | reverse complement strand
CAAGGATTCTGAAGCTTCGTCTGACACATTTGGGGCATGTTGCAAGGAGGGACTGGTCCTTGGAGAGGGACATCATGTTTGGCAGAGTGGAGGGGCGGTAAAGGAGAGGAAGACCTTCGATGAGATGGATCAATTCTGTGACTGGAGAGGTGGGAACAAGTGCATTTGAAATGGCTAGGTTGGCACAGGATAGAACAGCGTTTAGAGCTCTTGTACATAGGGTTGCTATGAGTCGCAAACGACTCAATGGCACATAACAACAACTACAACAACAGATAATGAAGGTTCTTGATGAGTCTTCCTCCAATCCTAATGTCACATCCTCTTCATATAGTCCAGCTTCTCAATTTTTTTGCTTGCCATAAATTCTGGGTAGGTATGGAGAAAGGATAAAAGCCTGACAAACATTTTCTTTGAGTCTAAGCCATTCAGTGTTCTCTTGTTCTATTTGGACAATACCTTCTTGGTCTGGGTATAAGTTTCACATGAGCACAATTAAGTGTTCTGAGATTTCCATTCTTCTCAATGTTAGCCATAATTTGTTATGATCCACACAAATATTATATATATTTTTTTTACTCTAATAAGCACTTTATTTTTATTTTTCTACTAGTTTATTTACAAAATTCAAATACAAATTTGAACAAATTCTTTCAATTTCCCTCACCCACCCCCCCAACCCATCAAATTGTACAACCCAATGATTATTCCCTCCGTCCCCCGGTACATCCACATCCCTCTGCTTCTAGCCTCTCACGTGCTCTCCCACCCCTCCTGGATCCTTATACTCATTCTACAATAACTGTTTTATGCAGTATTTATCTTTATGGAACTTAGTTAGTTTACTCAGTGTAATGTTCTCCAGTCCCATATTTTTATTGTACAACCAATAAAAGACTTGTAAGTATTTTTCTGGTATTCTCTGTTTTCTGTTAAGATGTTTCTGACATCAACAATGATAACTCTCAATAACATCATCTGTTCAAAATCCTGCTTAAATTTCTGACAGTTCCCTGTTGGTGTACCTGCTCTAGTCATTTTTTTAATCTTCAGCAAGATTTTATGTGCAGGTAGTATTCATGATTTTTTTAATAATATCCAGTCTCTTAGATCACCTTTTTTGGAAATGGAAACAAACATGAGTCTCTTCCAGTAAATAGGCCAGGTAGCTGTCTTTCACTCTCTTGCGTGGCATAGACTAGTGACTATATCCATTATTGCCCACTGGTTGGAACATGTTAGTTGACCATCAATTCCTGAGGCTTTTTTTTTTCTGTCTCCATACCTTTTCAACCTGTATGCAGAACAGACTATCCAGGAGGCTGGGCTCTATGAGGAGAAATTGGGGTCAAGATTGGTGGAAGATCTATCAACAATCTGCGTTACGCAGATGACACAACCCTGCTTGCTGAAACTGAAGAGGACCTGAAGCACATGCTGCAGAGGGTCAAGGACTGTAGCCTCCAATATGGACTGAGGCTCAATGTCAAGAAGACAAAGATTCTCACCACTGGGCCAATTGGCAGCATCAGGATGGATGGTGAAGAGATTGAGATTGTACACAGCTTTAGTTTGCTTGGCTTCACAGTCAACATTCTTGGACCCAGTAGCCAGAAAATTAAAAGGCATATTGCCATGGGAAAGTCTGCTGTTAGGGACCTCTCTAAAGTACTGAAGAACAATGGTATCTCTCTGGAAAGTAAGGTGCGTCTGTTACAGACCATGGTCTTTGCAATCGCTTGTTATGCATCAGAGAGTGGGACAATGACCAAGGAGGATAGAAGGAGAATTGATGCCTTTGAGCTGTGGTGCTGGAGAAGAGTATTGAGGGTACCATGGACTGCTAGGAAAACAAAACTGGAAAGGGTTAAACCAGGTGGCTCCTTGGAGGCAAGGATTCTGGGCTTTGTCTAACATACTTTGGACATGTTGTGAGGAGAGACCGGTCCTTGGACATCATGCTTGGGAGGGTGGAGGGACAGCGCAGGAGGGGAAGGCCCTCTATGAGGTGGACTGATTCAGTGACTACAGTAATCGGGATGGGAGTGTCAGAGACAGTGTGATTGGCACAGGACAGAGCCGAATCTAGGGCTGTTGTACATAGGGTCGCTATGAGTCGCAAGCGACTCGACGGCACCTAACAACAACAGCAATGCTTTCAGTGCCGCTTGAACTTTTTCTTTCATTACCATTTAGTACTTGATCATATGTTACTTCCTGAAATGGTTCCACATCAACCAATTTTTTTTGTCTAATAGTGACTCTGCATTACTCCCATTCTCTTTTGAAGGGACCTGCATCTACCCTTAGGAAGCCACAAATATAGCCTTGCCTTCTATTGGAATCATTAGAACTTAAGAGTCTGGGTGGTGAAAATGGTTAGTGTACTTAGCCAATAATCAAAAGTTTGGGAGCTCAAGTCTCCTTTATGCTGCCTAGGAAGAAAACACTGACATATCTGAACAATCAGCCATTAAAGACTCTAGGAAAGACAGCTTTACCCTGACAGATAGGCAGCCATCCTGAGTTAGAGTTAACTCATCTAGGTTTTTTTATTGTGGTTTTATGCTTTATGGATCATTTTGTGAAATCACCTTTGTCCAATAAAATAAAGATTATTGTCCATAAAAAGCCATCAAATATTGCCTCATACAGATTATATCTAACTTGAAAAATAAGTACAAATATAATACAAGAGTAAAATGCTTTTTAATTTCATTAATTTATCCTGAAAATTATCTCATTCCCACCAGGCCAACTCAGGAGAGCACTGGTGCTTTGAGTGAACAGAAAGCTAGCATCAGAGCTGGTAATGGGGAAACAATTGGTCTTTGTAGGAACACACCCTTTCTAATGCAATGAGCTTACCTTGGAGCCTTCTTCCTTCCTTTTCTCCCACCCCCACCCTTTCTTCCTCACCAGCAGAACTCAAGCTCCCATTATCCGCACTTCATGCACTGCCCCCTGCCATCCAGAAGCAAGAAACTGGAAATGAAACACAGCACTCTGTGCAGATTGATTTTAATCACCTGAAACAGATGGTGCAGAAAGTGTCAGGTAAGTGCAATTTAGAATTTTCTTTGGATGATTCTTAAAACAGCCAAAACAACAAAGAAATGATATTGATGTTAAGTACCAGTGTCAGTTCCAGCTTTGAACAGCCAGGCTTCACCATGTCTATGCATCGCCCTAATGCTATCTAAATCTATTTCTCCACTTCCCTGTTAATTAACGAACATTTGATGGGATAAATAAGTGCAGATATACATAGAAACAAAGCAGACACGTTTTACTCCTTGGCTAGGGAAGAATGGAAGCAAGCCCAGTAAATGCATCTGAGCCCGGCTCACCTGAGCTCTGCACTATAACAGGTAATTGCAATAAATCATCCTTTGCCCCGTGATCCCAGCCTAGTGAAGATTAATGGCAGTAGACACTAAAGCTGCCAACTTGGAAGATTTCCGTGGTGGTGAAGAGGAGACTATGCGGAAGGAATGTGTGATAAAATGCTATGCTGGGACCATAATAAACGTGCTGGAAAGAAGCCAAGGTCCTCCTCTGTAATGCAGAGACATTAAGACCTGTCTGATTGTGATGACAGACAGGTATTTGACTGAGCACACTGGCAGCTATAAAAAAAAATCGCTAAAAGCGAATGTCAAGATGTGATGTAGACCTGCCACCTGCCACCAGGAGTAATTATGGCTCTGACCACTTGCTTGTAGGGAGGGCAGAGGAAACAATATTGTATCTGACTGTGAGGCATCAGCTATATGTGATTTGTAGATCCGATGACATGACCAACCCCATTGTCGCCTTCCATGATGAAACAGCAGAGTCAGACACTGGCAACTGTCCCGACCAGAAGGGATTTGAGGGCTGACTTACTTGCAGTCGTTCCAGTGAGAAGAAAGCCAAATGACAGGAGAAAGAAATGGTCTGAAGAGATTGAATGGTTGGTACTCAAAGAAAGGAGTAGGTTTGACACACAACTAGAGGTGCGGTCATCACTCACAACTCAGAAGCGTTAAGTCCCCAAGAAACAAAGAGAATTGCAAGGCAGTGACCCAATAGCATGCAAGAACTCTGTGTGCTTGTGAGCACAGAAGATTTCTTAATTTGATGGCAGCCCAGAAAGAATTAGCCCCTCACTCAAAAGATTCAAAAGTGTGAATGCCATAAAATGGTCAAGAATAGAAATTAAGAGCTTTGTTGAAAGAGACCCTAGTAGACTCTACCAGGCCAAGTGTGGAATAAAAAAATGTCCTCCTAGTCAGGAGAAATGACCAGGGGTCAGTGTAGTGGAGATAAGTCAGCTGAGTAGTAGCTGGCATCAGATAAATACTGCTAAGTATTTAAATATTATTAGCGCATCCTAGATGTATAGGATCTGAAATCCATAGATGTAATAACAAAGTCAAACACAGTGAAGGAGATGAAAATCACTGGCAAAGTATGCATGTTATTTAGTGAAGGTATAACAGAAATATTATTTGTGAGTGACTTTAACAAGCAAAGCTTATTTTTTCACAGTTTAGAAGTCTGAATTAATGGCAAGGACTCTAGTGGTCATTTTTCTCTGTCTCCTCTCTATCTATCTGTTTCTTTCCTCTCCTCTCCTCTCCTCTCCTCTCCTCTCCTCTCCCACTCCTCCTTGGTAGGTCTTTATTTTTTCTCATCTTCTGTTTGTTTGTGATTCCCACATGGCTTGGCATCTTCCTCTATCTCTACTTGCTTGCCACAGTCTGCTTTTCTCCTATTTCAAAAGTGCTTATAATAAGACACATTACACACTAGTAATACCTCTATAACATAACATAGAAAACACATTCAAATTTGTCACTATAACTATAGGTATCAGAGTTAGGGTTTACAACACACTTTAGAGTGACACAATTCAATTCATAACATCAGCCAACAAAATGCCAGACCATTTACCAGGAAGACAGATGTCCAGGTCACTTTGGAGCTCCAGATAATATCAGTAGACAACTGAGAGCTGGGATTTAAAGTGACCTGTGACAGTTACAGTTATGTGTAAACTTGGCGAGGTTATGATTCTCAATGGTCTGCCAAATATGATCTAATTATCCTCCATTTGAGATTTGATGTGAGCAGCCAAACACTTGAAAAAAAAAGAGTTTCCTTGAAGGTGTAACTTACATCCAATGTATTTGGATGTTCTGGAAAAAACATGTTCTCTCTTGATTCTATGTTCAATTCATTATACTCTGACCTCTAGTTCTTGGTATGCAAGCTAACAAGGTTCCATCTGACCTGCTAATTTTGGGTACATCAGCACCTGGAACCATGCGAGTCAGGAGAAGCCACCAGGCTGATATCTGACCCATAGATTTGGTATTTACCAGACTCTGCAACTGTGTGAGCTGTTTCCTTGGAATGAATGTCTTTGGCATACATTTATATATCAAAGCTTCACTGGTATTGCTCCTCTAGTGAATTCAGCTTAAGACTTTTTTTTTTAACCAAAAGTTGTTCTATGAAATCAAAATTATGAAGATGAGCTTTCTGAATTGGTTCTTGGGTCTTGCTGTTCCTAAAGGCACTGAGAACTCTGCCTCTCCAGTAACAAAGAGAGGTTCAAACAATATATATTGTAGAAGAATGTTGCCATTTCTTCGCTAAAAGTTAAAGAAAGTTAGATAACAGGATTGATCTGGCCAAAAAACTAAATGCAGAGTGTTACTGTAAGAATGGTTGAATTACAATATCAATTGAATTCTCAACCTTGAATGATCTCTGACATTAAAATTAGGGCATCAGTTAGGAAGCAATTAATCCTAATTTGGAATGAGAACATGTGGACAGATAATCAGAAGCTGGGACACTGAACTCCTATTTCCTTGAATCATTCATGCCAGTAGAATCAATCCTCTTGCTCTCATTTGAAGTGATGACTCCATCTTTGCCTCCAAATTCACAGCACTTCATAGTAAAACAGGGAAATCAACTCATCTGCTCCTGAAAAGCGTGTGGAGGATACTGCCCAAGGTGGCGTTGCCTGAGGCATTTCCTGAAGTACAAGTCTTACAAGGTAAATTAAGTCACTGGCAACTTCAATCTTTGTTCCATCCATCATGATGTTGTTGCCTATTGGTTTATTGATAAGGATTTTGGTTTTCTTGATGTTGACATGTAATCCATATCAAATGCTTTCTTTGTCTTTGATCTTGTGTAGTAAGTGCTTCAAGTCTTCTTCACTTTCTACAAGCAAGGTTTTGTCATCTGGATAATTCTAGTTGTTTATGAGTCTTTTGCCAAACTTGATGCTCCCTTCATGTAGTCCAGCTACTCAGATTATTTTCTCAGTATACAGACTGAATAGATAAGAAGAAATAACACCAATCTGATGCATATTGTTCCCAATTTTAAACTATGCAGTGTTCCTTTCTTTTAGTCTATGTATAGGTTTCTTATAAACACAATTAAGTGTTCTGGATTTCCTATTCTTCTCAATGTTAGCCATAATTTGTTATAATCCTTACAGTCTTTGTATAATCAATAAAACACATGTAAACATATTTATAGTATTATCTATTTTCAGCCAAGCTCCACCTGATATCAGCAAAAATATCTCTTTTACCATGGCCTCTTCGAATTCAGATTGAATTTCTGGCAGTTCTCTACTGATGTCCTGTTCCAGCCATTAAACAATTAAACACACACACACACACCCTTCAGTAAGATTTTACTTGCATGTGATATTAATGATATGTCTTCATAATTTCCACATTCTGTTAGATCTCTTTCTTGGGGACTAGTAACAAATATGCTCCAATAATTGGCCAGGTAACTGTCTTCCATCCATATTTGTAAAGATGGTAAGCACATCTAGCATTACATCTCTTTCAACAATTCAATTTTCCAACCATTCCTAGGATCTTAATTTTTGCTAATTCTATCAGTGTAGCTTGGACAACTTCCTTCAGTACTATTGGTTCTTGGTCATATAGTACATCCTGAAATAATTTAGTATTGACTATTTATTTTTGATACAGTGATTCTATTTCTCTCATGTTCTTTTGATGCTTTAGGCAGCATTAAAGAATTATTGAATCATTCAGTATTACAACACAAGGCTTGAATTTGTCCTTCAGTTATTTCAACTTGAGAAATGACAGCTGTGTTCTTTCCTTTCATTTTCTAACTCCAGCTTCTTGCACATTTTATTATACTATATGGCTCTGTCTTCTTGAGTTGCCCTTTAAAATCATCTGTTCAGCTCTCTTACCTCAGCATTCTTTCTTCTCCTGTGGCTTCTTTTCATTTCAATGCAAGTTTCAGAGTCTCTTCTAGGGTCTCTTCATAGTGTCTCCACAGTGTGGAAAGCACTCTCTTATATTGTTCTCATAGATATTGATGATTTATAAGACCATGTGTCTACAATTGAGGTAGCTGGAGACCATGCTCCCAGCGGGGGCTAAGGTAGTGGATAGAAAAGCCATTTATCAAAGTTCTAACACTACAGCCCCAAAAGCCAAATCACTGCCTTTGAGTTAATTCCTACTCATAGCAATCCTATAGGGCAGAGTAGAATTGACCAATAGGGTTTCCAAGATTGTAAATCTTTGGTAGAATCCAAATTTCACATCCTTTTAAAAAAATATTAATACTTAACTGAAACTTCCTTTGCTACGAATGGATTTGACACATTGAGCCCTAGTGACCAAAAGCCAGACAAGTTGTGTAATGACATCAAGGATATCATTTATGAAGAAAGTAAAAAGTCATTACAAAGAAAGGGAAGAAAGAGAAGTCTAAAATAAATGTCAAATGGAGCCAAAGTTAAAGGTTTTGCTCTGGAATACTGAATGAAGAGTTGACTTGTGATAAAGTTTGCTGGATGATTGAGGAAACTCGAGGTTTAATTTAATGCTGAACTGAATCTACATTTCTTGTTGACTAGGAAGCTATCTGAGCTAATTGAGGAATTGTGTCGTCTTCTTAGTCTGGCTTGAGGCTGCTGTTTGCTAAACCTGGACTTCCACTGTATGATATCCTTTGTCTCCTTCACACTTCACCCTATTTACCTAATAAACCCCATGCCTATAAATAAAGTTTATGAGTCAATTTGCAATGAACATTGGATCAAATGATTCTTTTAAACAAGAGCAGAAGCATGAGAGGTGGCATATCTGACTATGTAACTATTTGTTTGGTACTATGGATGTTATTGATGGGGACAGTTCCCCTTGATGGAGCAGGTAAAAGTCAGATTCTATGCTTCATCTGCTCTTTATTCAAGGGCTTTGTTTTTATAATTCCTTGCTGTTGTTAGGTGCTATTCAGTCAGTTTCAACTCATGCAGACCTCACCTACAACAGAAGGAAATACTGACCAATCTTGTGTCATCCTCACATTTGCTGTACTTTGAGTTCACAGTTGCAGGCACTGTGGCAATGTGTATCACTAAAGTCTTCTACTATTACTCTGACCTTATTTATACCTCACCAAACATAATATTCTTTACAAGGATTTATCTAACTTGGTAATATGTTCAAAGTATGTGAGATGAATCAAAATCCTTGACTCCAAGGAGCATTCGGCTTGCACCTTTTACAAGATAGATTTATTTGTTCTTTTGGCAAGCCATGGTATGTTTAATATTCCTCACCAATACTTCAAAAGAATAAATTCTTCAATTTTCCTTACTCATTTTTCAACTTTCATATGGATATGAGGCATCTGAACATACCATGTACATAGAATAAACGCCTCGTCTTCAAATTTTATGGCTATGAATTCTCAACAATGATTTTCCATATAAATATATTAAAGGAACTTTTTATAAAATTCATGGTTCTGTTTTTGCTAAATTAATTTTTTTTTAAATATTCTTTAGGACATAAAAGTTTTTAGAGTTCTCTATTCCCAAGAGTGCTTTTGGGGTTTGAAAATGTAAGCTTAAATGGTTTCAGCTGCTAAATATTAAAGATAAATAAATACATAATTTTTGCTTTTGGTACAAAACATGCTTTTCAATAGGTCAAGTAACTAAACCATTCTCATTTGAAAACCTGGAACCTTTACTTGTCTATTATTCTTATGAAAGAGAAATTCTGCCCAAGTTTGAAAATCTTGGACCATTTTTATGATTGCAAATATTATTTTATGAATGATCATGTATATGAAGCATTTCTCTAAGTTTCATATATTTTCTACCAGGGGAGAGATTCATAGAACACATGTGGTCTGCAACCAAGCTTTTATTTTTTCAAACAGGAAATTAATAAAGGTCTATTAATTTGAAAAGAAAAAGTGAGTGTAAAAGTAAGTTTACATTGGCAATCCTCACACACAAAAAGGAAAGAAAAACAACTTCTTGGCATATTAAACCCTCAACTCCAAATAAACTATCATTTATACTCTTAATTCTACTTGTCAATGATGTTCATTGTGATCCAGTCGGAATTGATTTATATTTGACCTCCCAGCAGGTTTTCAGAGGGTGTAAATCTATGGAAGCAGATTGTCCATTTTTCCTCCATGGAGTAGCTGGAGAATTTGAACAACCTGCCTTTGAGTTGGCAAAACACCACAGCACCCTTCAACTTATCACTGTTGTATTGTTAGTGCATATCATCAAGTCAACACATTTTCAGAGGCAGTATTGCACGAGAAGAGATTATCCATCCTTCTCCCATGAAGCAGCTTGTAGACTCGAACCATATGCCTTTGAATTGCAGTGCAGTTCCTTACCATTAGGCCACCAGAGCTTATCACTACTACCTTTTAATATTAAACCAAGTACTGTCACACAGCATCAGTTTACGCCAATTTTACAAGTACTCGACAAGAAAACAGCGTTATATAAAATTTAAAGATATAATTAAGGCACGAAGAGGCCAATGTTCACAATGTCCAGAGTTCCTTCCTGAGTATGTGTCCTGTGTAATCAAATAAGGTTTTCACTTGAAAGGACCCTGCGCTTGGTTTAATTAGTTGTCAGACTTATATCTTATTTTAAGAGTTGACCCTCAGAAGTTTATTTCTCTCAGTTTATATCAGGAAATCTCTTTAAGCTCTAGTCTGCAAGTTAGTAATGATGTACATGTCTATAAGACTATACATGGGGGTATAGCTCAGTTGTAGAGCATTTGCCTGCAGAAGCCTATATATAGTATTTTCTGTTCTAGGAAATTGTCTTCAGAGAGAAGCTAACAGCAGAAAATTGCCTAATGCATGGCAAGCTATTACAATGGACCTACGGGAGTTGGAACACTGTCTGTTCCCTGTATCTCGCCAGTTCTCTGCCTTCTGCAGGAACAATACTGACCATCTTCCCACTATTCATTTTAATGGATAATATTTGTGTTTCTCTTCTCTGACATTAGGTCTTAATAAAGTTGCTATGAGTCATGCTGGACTCTTTGTCAATCAACAACAACAACAACAGCATAAATTTCATAGGAGATTGCCCATCTTTCTCCTGCGGAGCAGCTAGAGTACTTGAAAACCTTCCCTGTAGGTTGGCAGTGCAACTCCTCAACTACTAGGCTACCAGAGCTCCCTAAGAAAAGCATTAGAGGTCAGCATTCTCAAGTAACTTACATAGTTATTTTTATTATTGTTTTTATAATAGACAAGCTTCTTTCAATTCCTGGCCAACCCCACAGGTATCTGGTAGAATTGTTTCATAGAGTGCTTAAGACTGGGACCTCTTAAAAGCAGATTGCCTAGCCTATCTCCCAAGGAGACTTTGGATGGATTTGAACCACCAATCTTCGGCCTAGTAGTTGACCTTTATATTACCTAGTCATCTTTACAACATTCCATTTAGAGACAGTCCATTCTCTGTTAACGTAGGTCATTTTCATATCACACATAGAATCTCAACCTCTCTCTTTCTCTCTCTCTCACACACACACACACACACATGAGATACCACACAAATAAGCTTCCAATTAATTTTTCTGAAAATTTATAGTCTCCCACTGTCAAAGAGAATTTGTGTCTGGAAATAAGACCATCACCATGAATTCACAAGCAGCTTACAAATTTCCAAGTTAGCAACTATCAGATCTGTTGCAGAAATCCTACCAGACATGATTTCTGGAAGAGAGCCAAGAAGCCAGAGACTCTGTTGTGAGTCAGCCAGACTGTTTCCATTGAACACATCTGACTCTGCTAACATTTAAGATCATGTATCTCCCTAGCCCAGAGCTTGTGACTTGCCAGCAGTAATAAATAGGCAGCGCAGGCCCTGAGCCTGTGCCTGGGGGTTTTGGTTTCCGAACAGAATCAAATCATGGACTTTGGCTTCCCTTCCTCATGAGGAATAAGATGAGGCAGCTGAGAAATATGGAAATCATTAGCAAGCTAAACTGAATGTACCAACCAAAGTACTAAGAGCTCTCAGTCAACAAAATGGCCAGTATTTCTGGTCATTGAGAGCCCCCAAACTGAGGAACACAGCCAAGAGTACCTTAAGTCACTTGATCCAATTTTCTCATTCTCTGGGTCAAGAAAGTACTGCTCAACATAGTGGCCAAGCAAAGACTAGAGCCCTGTGTCAAACCCAGTGATTTCTCAGAATTGGATTCTGGTGCCTCATGTCCTGCCACTTCACTCCCAAGCTTTAGTTTTCTTTTTGTCCTAAGGCTTAGGCAGGACCCTATTCCAGGACAAAGAATGACCTCACCGCCTATGCCTTCCACCAGTTCTTGTCACATCAGTTCTGACTTATGACAACTCCATGTGTGTCAGAGGACAACTGTGTCTCATAGGGGATTCAATGGCGGATGTTTTGGAATCAGATCACCTAGCCTTTCTTTCAAGTCACCTCTGGGGATTTAAACCACCAACTTTTTGGTTGACAGCCAAGTATATTAACTGATTCCATCAACACAAGGCTTTAGGCCTTCCATAAGACCTATAAATTAAAAGAGTGGAGTGAGAATTGCTGTTCCCCATTGTCATAGTCTTCAGCCAAGACTGTTCTATACCATGGGACTATTTTAACATTCAGTCAGTCAGTCACTGCCATGGAATGGGAACTGACTCATGGCCAAACCCTCCAGTAGATTTTCAGAGGCAATAAATCTCCCAGGAAGAGATTGTTCATCTTTCTCCTGCAGAGCTGGATCCCAAAGAGGTGAATTCAAACTGATAGAGAGGCTCTGCCTTTGGGTTAGAAGTTCAACTCCCTACAGACCACACCACCAGAGCTCCCTGGATTTAATATTGCTGTGGTTGTTACGTGTCCTTGAGTCAGAGCCCAGTCATAGTTGACCCACCCGCTGGTTTTCAGAGGTTTCCCATCTTCATCCCAAGGAGCAGCTAGTGGATTTGAACTGTATGTCTTTGGTTTGGCAGCACAACATCTTACCTACTAGGACACCAGGGTGTGATATTCATACTGAGAGTACCAGTGAGATAGTGCATTACATGTCGTTCTGACCAAAAGGTTGGCAAGCAGCCCACATCCACCAACAACTCAAAAGGAGAAAAATGTTCAGTCTCCTCCCATAAAGATTTACCACCTTGAAAATCCAATGAAGGGTCTGTATGAGTTACAATCAACTCAGAAATCATAGCTATATTTATACAAGTCTTCCAATTCATCAAATTGTACAGAATATAAACCTTGAAATTAAATCACTTCTTACCAGTCAGCTGACCTCTAGAAATAGTTTGCTCTTCTTGATGTAGGAGGTACCACCCCTGCCCCAAAGGCAGCCTTCAGAATGTGTCAAACCATTCGAGAGAGTACGACACTCACTGAAGGACCCTATGAGTATTTAGTGGGTGAAGGCCAGAGGCACTAGACATGCTACAATGATAATTCCTCAAAGGGACTCATCACACTCAAAATGCCAAGAGTACTCCATTGAGAAACAATGGCAACTGGGTAACTATAAAAGAATCCCCATGTCTTCTCTCTGTGAATATCTTATTCAAATTGGGGAGGCAAGATGCAGTGGAGAAGGATGAGTCTGAAAAGAGGGTTGAAGGTGCCTACATGACTCGCTGATGACAGCTGGCCTTGGAGGAGGTGCCCTTTCCGCCTTTGTTTACCATCTTAAAAACGAGGACACTGAACTAACATCTAGCATGATCTGGAGGGAACTGTGCAGCTAAGCCAAAGGCTGCACCTCTGATGGCTGGAATCCACAGGTGGTTCTGCTGGACAAAGATGAGCAATCGCCTCCCAGGTGATTTACAGCCTCAGAAGCCCAATGGTGGGTCAGCTATGAATCAGTAATGAGGATTCTTTATTTTATTAGTTTGAGCCTCTAGGGAGGGGTGAGTAAAGGAAATGGGAAAGATCTGGTATGAAAACAATGTATATGAACTTTGTAAGTAAACTAGTATACAATATTTTAAATTTGCTTTTTAAAAACATGGAGAATGTGCATTGTTCAGACTCTACTAGTATAAATATGCAGATCTATTTCACCAGGTTTCTAACGGAATAAAAACAAGGCATGGGAATGAATGACACTTACGGAGAAAAAGTGCAGAAAGAGCTCAAACCCAGACTTTTAGAACATTTTTTAAAGTGTAGTCTGTGTGTGTGTGTGTGTGTGTGTGTGTGTGTGTGTGTGTAAAAGGGAGGGGAAAGAGGAGGGAGAGAGAGGGAGGAAGGGACGGAGAGAGAAAGAGAGGAGGAAGGGGGGTATGGGGGTTAGGGAGAAAGAAGAAGGGAGAGAAAGAGAGATGAAGGGGGAAAGAGGGGAACAGGAGAGGTAAAGGAAGAGGAAGAGAGAGAGAGGGAGAAGGGGAGGGGGAGGGAGAGGCAGACAAGGTGGGCGAGAGGAAGAGATTTGAACTATCTAGGGACAAGATATCATTCAATGATTTCCACACTTTGTTGGATCACCTTTTTTTGGATAGGAATAAACATGGATCTCTTCCACTCAGTTGGCTGGGTGATTGTCCTCCAGATTTCGTGTCACAGCCTGGTGAGCACTTCCAGGGCTGCATCTGTTTGTTGAAATATGTCAATTGGTATTCCATCAATTCCTGGTGCCTTGATTTTTGCAAATTCCTTCACAGCAGCTAGACCTTCTTTGTTCATCATCATTACCTCTTGAACATAAGTTGTTTCATGAAATACTTCTTTGTCAACCAGTTTTTTGGTACAGTGACTCCCTGTACTCCTTCAATCTTCTTTTGATACTATCTGGATCAAACAATATTCTACCCCTAGAGGCTTGAATTTGTTCTTCAGTTCCTTCAGCTTAAGTAGATGTTCACTGAAATGAAAAATAAACAACCTAAATTAAAAAAAAAAGAAATGCTGAGCAAGTTTAACCTTTTTTATTTTCTGAGTCTAACTCTTTGCACATTTCATTACAGTGCTTTGCTTTGTCTTCCTGAGCTGCCCTTTGAAATTTTCTATTGGACATGCTCACCAAGTTGTGTCAAGAAATCTGGAGAACAACCACTTGGCCAACTGACTGGAAGAGATCTATATTTGTTTCAATTCCCAAGAAAGGTGACCCAACAGAGTGTGGAAACTATAGAACAATATCGTTGATTTCACATGCAAGCAAGATTCTGCTGAAGATTATCCAAAAATGACTGGAACGGTACATCAGCAGAGAACTGCCAGAAGTCCATGCTGGGTTTAGAAGGGGTCATAGTACTAGGTATATTGTAGCTAAAGTCATATGGATATTGGCTGAAAGCAGGGAGTACCAGAGGAATGTCTATCTGTGCTTCATTGATTATGCAAAGGTGTTTGACTGTGTGGACCATAACAAACTGTGGCTGACTCTGAGAAAATGGGAATCCCAGAACACTTGATCATGTTAATGAGAAACTTATACTTAGACCAGTAAGTCGTCAGAACAGAGCAAGGAAACACTGCATGGTTCAAAATTGGGGAGAGCGTACAGCAGGGATGTGTCCTGTCTCCATACCTTTTCAACCTGTATGCAGAACAGATTATCTGGGAGGCTGGGCTCTATGAGGAGAAATGTGGGGTCAAGACTGGTGGACAATTTATCAACAATCTGTGTTATGCGGATGACACAACCCTGCTTGCTGAAACTGAGGAGGACCTGAGGCACTTGCTGCTGAGGGTCAGGGACTGCAGCCTCCAATATGGATTGAGGCTCAATGTCAAGAAGACAAAGATTCTCACCACTGGACCAATTGGCAGCATCAGAATGGACGGTGAAGAGATTGAGATTGTTCACAGCTTTAGTCTGCTTGGCTCCACTATCAACACCTTTGGCGCCAGCATCCAGGAAATTAAAAGACATATTGCCATGGGAAAGTCTGCTGTTAGGGACCTCTCTAAAGTACTCAAGAGCATCTGTATATCTCTGAAGACTAAGGTGCATCTGGTACAGGCCATGGTCTTTGCAATCACTTGTTATACGTCAGAGAGCTGGACAATGATTCGGGAGGATAGAAGGAGAATTGATGCTTTTGAGCTTTGGTGTTGGAGAAAAGTTCTGAGGGTGCCATGGACTGCTAAGAAAACAAACAGATCCATCCTGGAGAGGGTTAAACCAGGCTGCTCCTTGGAGGCAAGGATTCTGAGGCTTCATCTGACATACTTTGGTCATGTTATAAGGAGGGATCTGTCCTTGGAGAGGGACATCATGCTTCGGAGGGTGGAGGGCAGGTGCAGGAGGGGAAGGCCCTCTGGGAGGTGGATTGATTCGGTGATTAGGGCAGTCTGGATGGGTGTGTCGGAGACAGTGAGATTGGCACAGGACAGAGCAGAGTTTAGCGCTGTTGTACATAGTGTCTCTATGAGTCGCAAGCCACTCAATGGCACATAACAATAACAACTCGGCAAAAGGAAAATCAAGGTGTGAGGCAAGATGAATGCTGCCTGTGACTGTTAAGGTTTTGTGTCAGCTTCTCTAGACCATGATCCTCAGTGATTTGGCACTTACTTAATGCTGTAACTTGGTATTGATGAAATTATACAGTGATTCTCTTTTTTCACATAATACTGATTTTTATATATTGACCAGTCTTTGGAAGCTATGTCAAGCTAACTAAGGAGTGGATGTTGAATTAAAGTTGAGTAACTCCTTTTCTCAATCTACAACAGAGCTTCAAACTTATAGACCAGTATTTACTGAAAATTTAACAACGACAAAACATTGGAGAATGATGAGAAAGCTTAAATTAAATCCCGCCAGTCACATATCTCTGTAGCCTGATTCAAGCATATTAGTATAGTCTTCCTGCCCAATTTCCTCATGTATGATATGGAATCTTTACCTTCAGCTTTTTAAGAACATGCCAAACTGCTTTCCAGAAAGGTTGTACCGTTTTACAATCCCACCAATAGTGTCGGAGAGTTCCAACTCTCCACATCTCTCCAACATTTATTGCTTGCAGTGCTGTTAAACTTTGCCACTGCTACTGGGGCGAGATAGTATCTCATTGTGGTTTTGGTTTGCGTCTCTCTTATTGTCAATGATTTTGAGCATAAGAGTTAGTTTTTGTCAAACTAAAAAAAATTCTTTTTTTTTTTTAGGCTTTTCTTCTATGGAGCAACTGTGTGGTTCTAAACTGTCCATTTATGTTAGTTGTTGTTGTTATGTGCTGTTAAGTTGATTACTACTCGTAGCAACCCTATATAAAAGAGATCTGAATCTTATGCCAGCATAATAATCTCTGATATAGTTGAGCCCATTGTCACAGTCACTGTGTCAATCCATCTGTCAATCCAGTGTTGAGGATCTTCCTCTTTTAGGCTTAGTTTCCTTGAGGAAAATAATAATTTGCATCATCCAAGACCTCAAAAGAAAACAAAAAGCACAAGGTGGGGGGGCAGAGGTCAAAACTTTCTTGGTTTTGTTACTTTTTTTAACTGTGGTTGCATATTCCTGTCACTGACACTAAAGTTGAGTCAGAAGTTTGTGAGCCACAAATGTTTGGTTTTATAAACCTTCTGAGTCCTTAATTTTTCTTTACTATAATTCCAACTCAGTATTTTTTAAAAAAAAAATGCGTAGTAGAATTCTACTAAAAGAGTATTTGACAATTGTATAAATCCACAGATGTGTACTGTTCTCAAGCTACCGAACAAAGACTCCTCCCTGAGCCTCGAGCAGACTGGGTGCTCCTGGCAGCTGATCAGGGTCTGGTGTGACATGGGGACCATATTGCTGTTTGTGGAATGAATACTGAAAATGACTCATTTAGCTACTCAGATGCTTGATGTTGATGAATCTGCCTCCTGAGGTTTATATGCAAAAACGCATTCACTCTATTTTGAAGCAAGTTGTATAGACAAATCTGGTCAAAATGAGCTACCCACAGCTTGCGACACTCAAATATGATAAAAAAAAAAAACATTATGAGGCTTTTTGCTCTAGTGACTGGAATTGTGTTGTATCACCTGAGTCTAGTTTTTCATTTTATCTGAATACAGTAATTCCCTTTGTGTAGGGAGAATAAAAATCTAGAGGAGCTTCAGTAGCTAATCAGATAATTTTCTCTTGAACTATTTATACAAATATTTAGGGAACTCTGGTGGCTTAGTGGGTAAAGAGGTGCACTGCCAACCCAAAGGCACAGGTGGTTCAAATCCACCAGCTGCTTCCTGGGAGAGAGATGGGCAATCTACTGCTGTGCAATTTACTATCTCTGAAAAATGGCCAGAGGATTAGCTGTTAGTTGGTTCCAACTAAATGGCAAAGACTCTGACTGACTTTTGATAGGATTCACCAATGTGATTGTTCTAACAAGAAAAGGTTCTATATTTCAAGACTATCAGGATCTTGAGAACAAGGCACGAAACATCCGTCATGCTCAGTTGCAGGGAAGCGACCACCATTTGACTCTCAGCTCTGTGAGGGCAGCTTGTAAACCACGCAGTTTTGTTTGTTACTGTAGACTCAGTGTCTAGCAGCAGTTGAAAAGCAAGAGTTGCTCAGTTATTTCAGTTTTTTCTTGAAATGAATATTACTGAACCCCAAATCTACTTAGTTTTTAGTAGCCCGTAAACCATGCCCAGAGACAGGACCTTCTCACCAGATATATTAGGAGAACTACTGTCTAGTGTCATTGTATTTTTATTAAAATTTTTAATTTTAATTGTAATTTTAATGAAAGTTTACAGAAAAGTTAGTTTTCATTCATTCCTTATTGCACGTTTTTACCCCTCTCACTCCCTTCTTTCTCCCTCCCCCTGTTCACTTTTTTAAAATATTCATTCATTGTTGCACAATTACATCCCTCCTCCAGACATCTTTGCAATGTACCTTTTATTCTAGTGTGCCATTGTTAAGGTGCCTTGTTAAGGCGTTATTGGATATGTTAGCCTTTGGGAAAGGAAGAGCAATGACTATTTTCAAACTCCACTAGCAAGAATCCTTGATTTATTTGGAAGATGAGAAAGAAGGTATCAAGTGATGAAAAGCAGCAATAATGGCAGGCGAACACTCATCTTTCTGACCAAGGATCTTCATTTACTTCAGTTAAAAACTAGTCATTGCAGGGAAGAACTTCGCTCAAACTCTCATTCAGCTTCCACTGAAATGATGCTGCAGCCCAGCGAGGATGCCTGATGTGTGAAGGTGTTACAGAATTGCCAGCATGGCTTGTACTCTTTATTACTCGTGCCATCATCCCACAATGCCAATGAAAATATGAAATAATGGCAGCAAACATTTTTCTATCACAAAAACTCACATTTTAAAAAGCATGAATGGCTTTATTGAGATCTCACCATTGCAAGGTAATAATGGCAGGATTGAAAATCAGTTTGCTGGAATCCAAAAGCCTCATGAGACAGATTTTAAACAACATCTTAATATTTGTCTTCTTCTTTCCTCAAGACCACACACAAATGAAAAGCACATTCTAGCATTGCTGATGTTAGTGAAGAATATGAAAGATACCATGAATTTCCAGAAGAATGAACAAAATCTGTCTTAGAGGAAATACAACCAGAACACTCCTTGGATGTGAAGATGGCAAGACTTGGTCTCACTTACATTACACATGTTATCAGGAGGGACCAGTCCCAGAGAAGACCATCATGCTAAGAAAATTAGAGGGTCTCCAATGAACTGCAAAGTAGTGCGTTAACTGCAACAATGGGCTCAAACAGCAACAACTATGACAATGACACAGGCCTGGGTAATGTTTCCTTGTTTTATACATGGGATCACTGATAGTTAGAACCCATTGGATGGCACCTAACAAAAACAATGGGCATAATTGTGTGTACTTTTCTTTGTTCAGTTCTAGTACAATTCTTAGTGTAATCTAGACCATGACAAATATCAGCCACAATGAGGTAGATTCCGGTGCCAAAGGTGGGTGATTTTAATCTGTGGCCCTCAGGCCTGGTTTTAATTGTTTTTGTTCAAACATTCTTCTAAGTGGTATAGCACTGCTCTGTACATTTGCTGTACAGAAGTAACTCATGGTTGCTGTGACACTAAACACTGTGACATTGATGCATCAAATGCCATAATGATTACCCATGGTGGACAGTGTTTGGTGGAGCTCCCCGATTAAAACAAGCTTGGAAACAGAAGTGGCATCACTTCTGAAATAGCTTTTCTCTGGAAAACCTAGGAACATGGAGAAGCGATGAAAGTTACACAAGTGTCTAGGTCTTTCGTTCATAGGGTCTCTATGAGTTGTGTACAACATGGCAACATTTAACAACAACATACAGTAGACAGATCAGCATGGGATATGCAAAGTCATAAAATAATTTATTCTCATCTTCTATTGAGAAGGGAGCTCTGGTGGCCTTATTATTTGTGATGGTTATGCAATATCAAAGAGATGTAATTCAAATTGACCAGCAGCTCTATGGGAGAAGAAGGGGAAATCTACCTTGCAATTAATTGCCTCTGAAAATCACTGGAGTGTCAGCTATGAGCCACTTCCAACTTGACAGAAAACAACTACAACTTCTATCAAGGAAACAAAGCTGTTAAATATTTGCCATCAAAAGTCCTGGGCAGGTTACCCACCTCTCTGAGCCTCTGTCACTCAAAAGAGCATGGGCTTTGTAATCACATAGATGGACCCCAAAGAATCCACCAAAACAAACAAATAAATTAGTGATACTTCCTCGCCTGTTCCACCTGCTACAAAGGATTTAGCAAGTGGTTCTGTCACACTCATATAGTAGATAGTTAAGTCAGTACTGCCCAAACGTGATAGACCTTGGACATGTGGATGAAGCAAGGACCAGGTTAGTCCAAATACTCAAACTAATTATAGAAATATGGTGATTTCTCCAAAGTACACATACGCATGTCCATTACTATATAATCATTTCAGTCCTGATGATTGCAAACAGTAGTATCACTCTTCTTATTGACCAAACAAAACTCATTGTTAGTGGCTATTAAGTCAGTTCTAATTCATGGCAATCCCATGTGTGCTGAATAGAACTCTTCCACGGACTTTCCAAGGCTACATATTTTCTTCTAGAAACAGACCACTAAATCTGTCTGTGAGAAGTTTCAAACTTCCAACCTTTCAGCTAGTAGTCAAGAATGCCACTGTTGTGCTACCTAGGACTCCTCCATACAAGACAACACAGGACAAAGGTCCAGTGAGTGTGTAGTGAAAGCACTTTCAGGTCTGGTGATTGGAAGGAAACTCAAAACATTCCCTATGAACTGGTAAATCCCAGGAGGATTCTGACAGAGAACTTGGGACCGAAAGGCAGTTCTCAGCGGTAGCATGCAGGCAGAGAGAAGAGAACAGAGCACTTCTTACTGCACCTAACATGCAAAGAAAGAATGCGCACAGTCTCTGGAGCTGTTTCTCATTTGGTGATACCAGTTACTACTAAGTTGACTGACTCGTAGTGACCCCAGAGTAGAACTACTTCATAGACTTTTCTTGGTTCTAACTATAATGGAAGCAGATCACCACACCTTCTTCAGTGCTACCTCTGGCTAGGTTTGAACTCTTAACCTTTAGGCTAGAAGTTGAGTGCAAATCATTCATGACATCTAGAGACATGTGTTTCATGCCAGGGAAAAGGCAACAGGAGAAGGTGTTATTGCTAGGCATTCTGGACTCCGATTCACAGTGACCCTACGTACACAGACTGAAACCTTGTCCCATCTTGAATCATCCTTACCATCTCTGCTGTACTTACATCCCTTGTTGCAGTCACTGTATTATTCCATCTCCTTGAGGGTCATTCTATCGTTCCATGACATAACATTTCAAGTGTTGGTCACCAGTGTTTAACCTACAATGTTGTTGTTACATGCTGTCGAGTCATAGGTGACTCATAGCAACCCTATGAATGAAAGACCTGGACACTTATATAACTTTCGCCCTTTCTCCAGGTTCATAGGGTTTCTGGAATTACGGAAGGATGCCACTTCTGCTTCCAAGCTTGTTTTAATCAGGGAGCTCCACCAAACACTGTCTGCCATGGGTAACCATTATTGCCTTTGGCACATCATTGTCACAGGGTTCAGCATCATAGCAACCACGAGTTACCTCTGTACAGCAAGTGGACACACCAGCTCTATACAACCTAGAAGAATATTTCACCAAAACTATTAATGACAGGCCTGAGGGCTGCAGATTAGAGTCACCCACTTTTGGCTTGGTGGCTTCACTTTCTGCCCACTAGGCCACCTGACCTCTCTCTGTGCTGGTGTTGTTGTTAAGTGTTGTGGAGTCATAGGCGACTCATGGAGACCCTATGGACAAAAGACCTGAACATTCTATAACTACAACCTACAAAGGATGGCCAAAAGAACAACCAAGCAGGAAGTGCAACCAGACTGCTCCTCAGGCAAGGAGGATAGGACTTCCTCTCACATACTTTGGGCATGTTTTCAGGAGGTGGGAAAAGACATTATGCTGGGCAAGGTGGAGGGTCAAGAGAAAAAGAGAGAGACTCTCAAAAAGATGGATTGACATGGTGACTGCAGCATGGGCTGGAACGTATCAAAGACAGTGAGAATGGCGCAGGATAGAGCAGGGTTCACATTACGTTGTTCACAGGGTCTCTGCATGTCATCTAACAACAAGGCCCTTTGCAATCATGATGCCTTTTTCTGGTCCCTCTCAACAGCATGCCTGAAGTGTAGGAAGGAATTTTTCTTTACAAATCGCTTGCAGGGAAAGTTAAGAAGCATCGTGCCTTTTTAGCATTAATAAAATGAGCAGAACATTGAAAGAGAAGCCAGGCATGTCTCATCTGCCATCCCTGCAGCCCTGAGCGTTCAGCGCGGCCGGTGGCTGATGGAGGTTGATGGTGATGAGGTCTTCCCAGAGGGGCGCAGTCTGAGCAGACTGCACCGGGAGGGGGGTGCAGCGTGTCTTCCAAATGCCTCTATCTGTCCAATGGGGGCAGATGCCTCTGAACAGCTGCTGCGCTGCTTTGTAAACAAGTGGGGGGACACACTTCTTTAACCTAGAATCCTGCAGCTGAAAAATATGTTTACCTCTCCAAGGATTTGGTTGGAAATGCTTCAAAGAGCTCTGCTTTTCCCAGAAAGCTGGAGCCCAGTACGAAGTGATGGCGTTCATCTCTGGGAACAATGCTTTCCTTGGGTGACAAGAGTATTTTCCAGCTTGACAGTAAATAACTTTCTAACTTAGGCAAGATCACGGGACCGGATTACCTCGGAGGCCGATGAAATGGAATTGAGCTCATGCGCCAAGTAAATGTGAAGAACATGTTCACATCCTCGTTGAGAGCCAGCACGTCATTGACGATAGGCACACAGGGGAGAAGTTTCCAGGACATGTGGTGAGGACTGGACCGTTTCCAGGGGCTACTGCCAAGGCAGTCCTCCGGGGAGCAGGCGCGTTAGTGGAAGCGGATCACCCCACAGCTCTGTGTGTGCGCGCGCGCGTGTGGACATGCACACCAGCCAAAAACACTAATTAGCTCTTATGTATCAGAGCTTAAAAGCCATCAGGACAGTTGTTGTCTAGAAGCCAAGGAACCAAATTCAAGTCACAGAGCTGCCATTTGGTCCTGTGACCTCTGACACAGCACCTAACCCCTTCTCACCTTTGAAGCTCTCATTTGTAAATGCAAAGGCTAATATCTGAAACCAATTAATTTGGGACCCTGGTGAAGACTCAAGTTCAAATGCACAGGAAAGTCTTAGGCAAACTCCAAAGCGTTGCTTTCTCAGGAGTACATCCCAACATTATTGCTTGCACCTGGGAGCTGGTTAAAAATGCAGATTTGCAGCGCCCACCTCCCCCCTCCTCACACCCACTGAATCAGAACCTGCATTTTTAACAAGATCCCCAGGTAATCCATATGCATAATCAAGTTTGGAAAAACATTGCTCTGAAACCCTTTGCTGCAGCATCAATCACAGCTCAGCAATACCACGTGATAAAGTGAAACTGCTCATAGGGTTTCGGAGTTTGTAATAGTTATATAAGAAGACTGCCAACAGTTCTCCCACGGAGCAGCTACTGGATTCAGCTAGCAGCTGAAAGCTTAACCAGTGTGCCACCAGGGCTCCTCATTGCTCTAAACTATCCTAAAAAATGGGTCTAGAGATGGTTTGCAAAACTAGATAAAGACCATTCATTTGAAATTGCAACACTCACCCCAAACTTAGTTTGTTTTCTCCACTCCTCTAATCACCTTCTAACTCATTACCCACTTCACCTACTCAGCATATTAAATGGTGGAACCTTTTCCTAATCCAAAACCTAGTTTAAATTCATGAAGGGGGGAGGGTTGTCTTTTTGTTCACTGCTGTGACTACAGTGGTTTTAGTTGTAGTTTAGTTATGTCCCAAGTTTCTAGAACACACAAGTTTGAACACAGACTCTAGAATCAAATGAACCCTTACTTGGATTTCAGCTCTGTCATCTCTAGCTCAGAGATCCTGCCTGTAATGGTCATAGTACAGTCTCTGGTTTAAAGGAAATCGTTCTACAGTCATTATCTTGTGTCCAAGGAGAACTATGCTCCATGGAATTTTCAGTGGCTAATTTTTCAGTAGACTGCCAGGACTTTCTTCTGAGGTATCTCTGGCTTGGATCTCCAATCTTTCAGTTAGCCATCAAGTATGTGAACTATTTACACTACCCAAAACTCTTGGATGCATGAGCTATAATTAAGAACACAGTACTTGCCATTAAGCATAAGGCTCATCCTCCAAAGAGAATAATAAAAGATTATTATTCATTGAAATAGAGAAACAAATATTCAAAGACTATACTGTATCAATCAATACAAGACCAAGGGATTTTAATTCCTTTAACAACCATTTGAAGATCCAGAAGAAAAAAAAATCACAGAAAATTAAAATTTGCATTCATTAAATTAATTTACTTAAAAATAAAGCTCTTTCCTCTTCCTGGACGCAGGTCAGGAAATGTTTTCTGTTACATTCCAAATAAAAACCTATTTTGATGACAATGGATAGATGAGAGCTTGGACCCAATATCAAAGAATCCTTGCCAGTATCATTAGACTAACAAGATAAGGAAGTGGCTCTCACAGAACACTAAAAACAGCATTAAAAACTTTTTACCTGTGTGCTTACAAACATTGTGCATAATTATAAAATAAGTGGTGACTTTTTTCCTAGGAGATTTCTCCTGTATTTTTCTTAGAAGCAAGAGCGAAATCAAAGCAAACCATAATTGCCTCCATTGGCTCATCACTTGGCCATGAGCAACGCTCATGTCTGTCCCTCGGGTAAAAGAATCACGTGTATGTGCTGGGGTAATGATGTAAACTGTGCGACCTCAGCTCCATTTTCTCTAAACTGGGGACTTAAATCAGGAAGTGTCTCATGTCCCTACTCTCAGAGTCAGAAATTCAATGACTTTGAGCCAGTCACTCTTCTGTATCTCCAGTCCAGCCCAGCTAAATCTAATGCACCACTACTTTAAATACGTTTTATATCTGTCCACTTCTTTGATGCCAATCAGAT
This sequence comes from Elephantulus edwardii, assembly GCF_000299155.1. Taxonomy (NCBI): domain Eukaryota; kingdom Metazoa; phylum Chordata; class Mammalia; order Macroscelidea; family Macroscelididae; genus Elephantulus; species Elephantulus edwardii. The sequence goes on along the minus strand of NW_006399786.1, from coordinate 17,858,590 downwards.
CTTTTCTCCCACAGACTGACTCAAGAACTTTCTAACTGATCTTTCCACTCTTGTGCTTGTCCAATGCATGCTCCCCAGAGAGGTTCATTTAAAGTGTAAATTTGATTCTATTTATTCCCCTGCTTAAAGCCTCTCGGTAGTTTCTACTTGTGCTTAAAATAGCACTTCAAATCTTTAATACAAGAAATAGGAAGATGCACCATCAGACTGGATCTCCCACCTCCTTCACCATCTCTTCAACACTTATCCTTCTCACCACCATCAATTCTCAGTCTTTTCTTTGAAGGTTCTTAGATGCACCTTGTTCCTTCTCATGTGTTCATTCACCCTCTATCTCTCTCAAACTCCACAGCACCATAATTTTTTTTCTTTTTTGGTGCTTTTTTTTTTTCAAAGATAAGGATTCATGTTCTAATACCGAGCCACCAAATTAAAAACTGCATTTAATGTGCATCTCCTGTAATTTGATAAACAGTGATTAAGACCACATTAAAAATATTTCTTATCTTGTTTGAGATGAAGTTCAGTAGAAGAGAGTAGGCTAAGCTATTTGAAATTAGTATACCAAAAAAGGAGCAAGCTCTGGCAGCCTGGTGAGTAAGGAGTTTCACTGCCAACCCAACGGCCCATCATTCAAACCTATCAGCTGCTCCTTGGGAGAAAGATAGGCACTCTCCTCCTCTGTGATTTACAGCCTCTGAAAATTCACTGGAGGGTCAGCAATGAGTCAGTTCTGACTCCATGGCACTTAACAACAATAACCTCAAAGGGACTGCAGCAACAACATCGTAAAATGATTATCTGTAACTGCAAGAAATAAACTGTTGTAAGAGTTAACAGTTTTTGTATACTGTTGCATCAGAATCAACTCATCGTTGAAAACCACTCCAGTGGGTCTTCAGAGGCTGTAAATCACATGGTCAGAGATTGTCCATCTTTCACCCAAGGAGCAGCTGGTACATTCACACCGCCATCCTTTGGGTTGCAGGGGAGTCAGAATCACCCCATCGCTGGCCCTCCAGTAGGTTTTCAAAGGCAGTAATCACACAGGAGAAGACTGTTCATCCTTCTCCTACGGATTCAAATCAGATGCCCTCAGGATTGCAAAGCAGCTTTTTACCACTAAGCCACCAGAGCTACCTTCTAGTTATTTTTATATAATTATTATCAGGAAATTGACCTAACATTACTTTTTTCACCTCCTTTAAAAAAAAATTCCCTTCTCCTTTTTTTAGATTCTTTGAGTATCTGGAACAATAAGTTTGATTCTCTGCAGGTTACAGAATTTTCCTATATGCGATCAAATATGCAACCAGCAGAAGGAGGGGAAACAAAGCAAAGTTTCAGAGATGGGAGAAAATGAGGAGCGAGCATGAATCTTCTCTAAACTGTGGACCATAATGTGTGGCCAGCAAGGAGCATAAACAGGTAGACACATTTCCATGCCCAGGTACCTGCTTCTGAACACTAGCAATAATGAGATCCAGTCCCAGCTTCCAGTAAGGAATATTGTGAGAATAAATTAGACACAGTTTTCCTTTGGAGGAAAAGCAGTATATAATTTATGATATTGTTATTATAATCATTAGTCATCTTTGCCTAGATTTATGGAGTGACTCATTCTAAATTAAGCCTTTGGAACAATGAGAAGAGGAAAATTTATGAGACCTAACATGATTTTCTAGTCTCATAAAAGATTGTAGCACTTGATTCTTGAGATGTTGAAATATCTCTGCCTCTTAACAGGAGACCACAGGGACCATCCTTTGATTCATTATTTGATAAGCCTTTCAGGTCCCAATTTTCTTGGTCCTCTGTGGCTAATAATTCAGCCAGCATTTTAACAGTCACCTTGGTTGTCAATAATCTATTTTAACTTACCTTTACAGTGTCTGCTATTTCTATTCACTTCCTATGAGAATGATTGTTATTATTCTTTTATTCCCAATAATCTCTTTATATATTCACAAAATGTTTCTGAGTACCTATGGCGTTCAAGGAAATCTATGTACAGACATTAGAGAAGTAAGATCCTGTTCATCCTTTAAGGAGCTTAAGTGATCTGGTTAGAGGCTATATAAATAAGACGGTGGATCAGACCTGATAGAAATTTTCAAGAACTACCAGGTCCTAGGACTGATTGGATGAAGAGAATGAGAGAGAAGAGACCAGAAGGGGACAGATCATCTTGCTGGCAGATTTGGTGGAGAATGATACCATTAACCAGAAAGAGATCATGTTTGGAATGTGACAAGCAGCTCTGTATTAGGCCCACTGATCTGAGGTTGAATAGGATATCCAGAAAGACGTTTTAGTTGTGTGTCTGGGTTTAGAAAAAAGATAAGGATCAGAGGCATGAACTTGGAATTCATCCAAAGATAAATTCTTGGAATGGGTGGGACATTCGTGGAAGGGGAAATGACAAGGAATCCGGATGGCACAATGGTTAAGTGCTCGGCTTCTGATTGAAAGTTCAGTGTGTTTCCTGGTGGTCTGTTCCCATAAGAATTATATACAGCCAAGCAAATAGCACAAGGCAGCCCGACTCTGTCATGTGGACACCTGTGAATTAAAGCTAACCCAACAGCGTCTCACAGCACAACCACCCTAGAGAAAAAAGCAAATCCAGATGTTCAAAGTGAAAGAAGGAAAGATTCAACAGGGGGAGGAAAAATGGAAAAGATAAACAAGATGAGAAGAGTTAACAAAAAGATAACAAAGTTAGAAATTAATGATAGAAAAAAAAAAAAAGGAAAACTAGTGAGGCAGTCAAAAGCTCAGAGGTTGCCAGAAGTTTAGAAAGAGGGAGAAGGAAAAGGGTATTTTGGGGAGAATGAAACTCTTCTGTAAACTATCAAGCCATTCAGTCTGCTACTGAAATGGTAGGCACCTGACAGTAAACATTTACCAAAGAGGACGAGACTGTGCAACACCAAGATAAGCTCTACTAAGAATTATCGCGGTTAGGTGCCATCAAATCTAACTCATAGGAACCCTGTAAACAGCAGATCTGAAGCCTGCCCTGTCCTCTGCCAACATCACAATGTCTGACTCACTCGAGTCCATTGCTATCGTTACTGAATCAATGCATCTCACTGAGGATCTTTCTCTCTTCTGCTGACTCTCCTCCTTTCCAAGTAAGATGAACAGCCTCTCCAAGGAATAGCCTCTCTTAACATGTCCAAAGTACATGAAACAAAGCTTTGTCACTTTTGCCTCCAAAGAGAACTCTGACTGCACCTTCTTCAGGACCTATCTGTTTGTCCTCCAATGCCACACACAGCTCAAAGGCATAATTTTTTCTTCTGTGATCCTTATTCAACATCCCAGCTCTCAAAGTGATTGAAAAGATCATGACCTGGATCAGGTACACTTTACAGCCAAGAGGACTCTAACTTAGAACAATCAGATAGGACAGAGTGGAACCCCGTACAGTTTCAGAGAGTAAATTTTTTTTAAAAACCAGTCAGTCTTATCTCTCCAGTATAGCAGCTAAAGTGTTCAAATGCTTGACTTTCAGTTAGCTGTCCAATTTTAACCCCTGTGCCGATTATGAAGGAAAAACAGTCAGAGAAGCACAAGATTTTATTGTACTAGAATAGATAAGGAGCTTGTTCTTAAAGAGTTTCTTTTTCCTTAGTGCACTTAATCAGGCTGTCTTTAGAAACTTGGTCATCTTGTTTTCAGAGAAGCCACTAATGTTTTAGCTCATCCTGAACAGGACCTAGCAGTGACTGGCATTTGGTAGCTGAGAGCTGTGGTGGAGGACAGAAGGGTCCTTCTGAGTTGCCTGGAGAGGGTGGTGTGAGGGAGACCGGCAGTTTGCAGTGATGTCCCCTCAAGGGGTGAGCAATGTAGGACCAGTAGCAACATGACATTAGTTTGGGAATCAGTCTGGGAAACATAGTTTAAAAAATGTGGAAATTGTCAAAGTTTATATATTATTTTAATTTTGCTCCATCTTTTCAATATTGCATGGTCAAGTGTTTAATATTTCACGTTTCTTTTTTGTCCAACCTGAAATTACATTTTTCTTGTTCTTGTTCTTTCTCATTGCCCAAAAGTACTTTTATCGCTAAGTGGCAGTTTATAACCCTTTGTCCTAGGTCAGTTATCTTTGAGCACTTACTTGTGCCGTTTTTGCTCCTAATTCCTTCCCGTTATAGTTTTCTGTTATTCAATACTATTGCATCTATTATTCACTATGGGATTTTTTTTCCAAAAATTGATTCTGCAGAAATCAAACACTCTCATATTTTTTTTAAAATTGCTTGGTTCATATTACTTTGGAGAAATTCGACTAGAATATCCCCCTAATGCACCGATGCTCCACTGAATGCATGTTGCCTGGCATTTTATAAGTTCTGAATATAAAGTTAAGGTAAACTCCATTCCTTTACAAGAGACTTCTCTTTCTCTTTTTAGTATTTTTATTGGTTTTCACACAATAATTTCTTTACATTGTATTTCATTCATACACATTGTGGGGTTTTTTTAAAAACTTTTCTTTTATACTGGTTTATTTACAAAGTTAAATACCTTGTTTTTCACATGGGATCTTTCCCATTTCCTTCACCTCCCTCCCTCTGCCCATCAAATTGTGCAATGCTATGATTAATGACTCCCACCTCCCCGTTCTCATCTCTGCTCTCCTCCCCACTTCTTCAATTCCCCATATTTGTTCTACAATAATGGTCTTGTATGGTATTTGTCCTTATGGGACTGACTTTGTTCCCTCCCAAGGTGGTAGTCATTTACAAAATCATTGCTCCAGCGTGCTGTGTAGTATTCCATCATGTGAATGTACCATAATTTCTCAATACATTCAGTTGTGGCTAGACATTTGAGCTGTTTCCATATTCTTGTGATCGTAAATAATACTACTATTAACATTGGTGTACAAGTCTCCATTTGTGCCTCAGTTCTCATTCTCTTGGGGTATATTCCAAGCAGTGGAATAATTGGGTCATATGGAATTTCTATGTTCAGCTTTTTGAGGAAGTGCCAAACTGCTTTCCAGATTGGTTGCACCGTTTTGGAATCCCACCAACAATGTATAAGAGTTCTCTCTCTCTACATCCTCTCCAACATTTATTACTTGCTATCCTGTTCAACTTTGCCACTGTTACTGGGATGAAAGGTATCTCCCTACAGTTTTTATTTGCATGTCTTTATTACCAGTAATTTTGAGCATTTCTTCATGTGTTTATTGGCCATTTGAATATCTTCCTCTGTGAAAATTCTTTCCATGTCTTTTGCCCATCTTGTAATTGTGTTATTTTTTCTTGTGGAGGTCTTGTAGGATTCTGTAAACTTAATATGAGACCCTTGTCTGAAATGGTATTGCCAAATGTTTTTCCCTATCTGTAAGTTTTCTTTTCACTCTATTGGAAAATGTTTTTGATGCACACAGGGATTTAATCTTTAGAAGGTCTCATTCATCAATTTTGTCCTCTCCAAATTGTAAATTTCTGGTTGTATTTGGCAGTCTCTTTATACCATAGACTAGGCAGTCTAAGCTTGATCCCAGTTTGTCTCTGATAAACTTTATGGTTTGGGGCTTTACTCCCAGGTCTCTGATCAACCTTGAGTTGACTTTTGTGTATACTGTGAGATGTGGATCCTGTTTCAGTGTTCTGCAGATAGCAGTCTGGTTTTTCCATTTGTTGAAAAGATTGTCATTTCCCCATTTGATAGATTTTATTTCCTTATCGAATATCAGTTGACCGTAGATAGCTGTGTTTATTTCTAGGTTCTTTATTCTGTTCCATTGGTCTATGTGCCTGTCATTATACCAGTACCCTGCTGTTTGGCTTACTACCGCTGCATACGTACTGTTTTATATAATCTTTCATTTACATTGCGTTTCATACACTCATTCATTCACACTGTATTTTATATCCTTAATTACCTATGATCTCTGTCTATTAATACTCTACCTTTGCAAGCACCCCTTAAACCTTTCTTATTTCTTAGCCACCCTCATCAGATCCCCCACTCAATTATGCGACCCTCGTGATTTCAATCATTCCCCCTTTTCGTCACCCTTTCCCCTTCACCTTTACTCCTTATGAAATGGGTATCTAATATTTGCAATCAACTACTTAGTCAATTTAATGTGCAAAAGAAGAATATGAATCTAAAAATTAGATTCAACTTTACACTTCGAACCAAACTTCTCTGTAGACAAGTTCTTCCTCCAAACACAGCCCTGCCCTATACTATAACATACCTTAACCACAATACCATAAAAGTGAATATTTGAACTATAACTTAGAGCATATTAATTATAGAAACTAGGAACAATTAGATGATGTACACTTGCATTTGTTGGGTGTGTGAGTTTTGGGTGAAAGTTTAACACAAATTGGTTTTCTCTTTAACATTTCATACACATTTTAGTTTGTGACAATGATTGCAATCCTCACAACACAATAGCACTCTTCCCGCGTCTTCACTGTGTTTACCATGTCCCTTCGTCTTTCTTTCCTATCTGCTCCTGTCCTTTGAGTGTTATCCCGGGACAAATACTTCCCTTTAGGTCATGTATAGCTGATTATTCTAATATGTACATACCCCTCTAGTATTACTGTCCACTTCATAGTCCTGTCTGTCCTTTGGCTGAAATTTGAACCAAGGGAGCGAGTTCAGCTTCAAGCCTGAAGAACATCCAAAAGCCATAATCTCAGGGCTTTCCCCAGCCTCTATCACACCAAAAAGACATCATTTTTTATTATTATTCTTTTGAGTTTTGTTCCGTACTTTTCTCCCATTTTACTCAAAATCTCCAATTATGATCCATTTCAGAGTAGTAAGCAGTGGTAGCTGGTCACGAGTTAGCTCTGATCCCAAGATCAGGAAGCTGGGGATCATGTGGTCTAATAGTACTGAGGACTAATTGCTTCCATGTCTTCTATTTTCTTCACTAGTTTTTTTGCTTCAGACAGGGTGATACCAACGTTGCACCATACATAGCTGAGCACAAACTTTTAGCATTCCAGACACTACTTACCTAACTTGTTCTTGCTGTGCACCATTGAGTGAAAACAGCCCATAGCTGACCTTCAGGTGGATTTTCAAAGCAGTTCATTACATGGGAGAAGATTGCCGATCTTTGTCCCACAGAGCAGCTGGTGGACTTCAATTGCATGCTTAGGGGATTGTAGTGCAGCTTCTTGCCACTAGGCCATGAAGCCGAACTTAACAAAATTATCTTTGCAGACATGTTATGCTAATTGATATTAGTGAGTCCCAACACTGTGGTTCTGAATTTTCAGGCCACAAAACCCATTCTCTCTTATGTTATGACTATGAAATTTTCATAACTTTTTCCCTGTATGCTCTACTATATTCATGTATATATTCGCAGTATATGTAAGCATATATGCATAAATATCTTTTGTCAAACCTGCATGCATACTCATAGTTATGTTGTTGTCAAGTACTTCCAAGTTGGAACTGAGCTTCCAAGCAGGTTTTCAGAGGATTGCTTTTCCTTGATATTGAGATTTAATCTACATTGAAGGGTACAGTCCTTGATCTTCTGCAGCAAGCACTGAAGAATGGAATGGGAATTCAAGAACGTTTGTTTGTGTCTACATGAAATTTATACCTAGATCAAGAAACTGCTGTCCGAATAGAGCAAGGGAACACTGCATGGTTTAAAATGGGGAAATGTGTGCATCAGGGCTGTATCCTCTCTCCATAGCTGTATGATGAGTAAATTATTTGAAAAGCTGGGCTTTATGAAGACAAGTGAGGTATCAGCATTGGAGGAAAGCTCGTCAACAAGCTGCATTATGCAGATGGCATAACCTTGCTTGCTAACAGTGAGGAGAAAGAATATATGCATAGATATTTCAGAAAATCATTTTCTAAGTTACAGAAGTTTATGCTAGAAAATACATCAGCTAGCCTTGTACGACCTTAATTTGTTAGCTTCTGAATAAGCCCTGGTAAGCATAATGTGTTATGGTTGGGCTACTAACCGAAGGTCAACAGTTTAAATCCACCAGTAATACTTTAGGATAAAGATGAGGCAAAGACAGGCTCTTCCGTGTAAAGATTTACAGCCTCTGAAACATGATGCAAGGTCAACTTGGCAGTAGGAGGTTTGTTTTTTTTTTTAATTATTGCCGTATATGCAATCCCAGGTCTCCATGATTGTAATCACATATTGCCCCCTCAATGAATTGCTTGTCTTTTACTTCTGCAAAGCAGCCTATTTTATACTTTGACAACCTCAAGTTGATGTTGACTGGTAACAACTCTATAGAACAGATAGAACTCCTCATACTGTTGCCAGGACTGCAATCTTCACAGAGGCGGAGTGCCACATCTTTCTCCTGCACAGCAGCTAGTGGATTTGAACTAGGAGCTGAGCATTTAGCCAGTACACCATTAGGACTTCTTACAAGTTGCCTTTGCATGTCTAGAAGTGTATAATATACTCACACCTTCCTAAACGTTTTCAAGTTCTCACCTTTCCAATTCTATTTTGGTGAAAAGACACCCTGTGATTTAACATTTAACAGAACTTAACACTGGTTCCTAATTGCAACAGAATCCAGCCCTAGCTGAAAGAATTTAAAACCCATGTGTTCTGCCATCACTCGCCTTTCTCTCCACCTGCGCGCACTCTCTTCCCTTCCAGATCAAGCATCCAGAAATTCAGGAGACCTTTCGTGAGCTTCAGCTACCAAACCCTTCTCGGAATTGCTACACACTTATTTTTTTGTAACAATAGAAAATAAGTGCTTGTCTAGGTTTCCTTTTCCATGGACAGTTACTCAGGTGCAAGTACTCCATCCACTCTTTAGGCCACCTCACCCGCAGTAGCATTTGGGATGGGATCTCACTAATAACTTGTTGCATTTAATGGACTGTCTTTTTGTGCTTCAAGCACAACTCAGCTCTCTGATTTGAACGAATGAATGGTCGTATTTTGGAGAACATACCACAGAATTAGCAGCGAGCCACACACATGAACGGTTTTTTCCTACCACGTAGTGTTGACTTCTCCCCTTAAAGAGAGAACTAATGGTCCATGTTTTCTCATCTTTCACGTTAAGCTAGGCCCACACTCTTCATAGAAGGAGCCTTCGCAGATGAGGAGGAAACAGCCCTGTCGTTAGCAGACTCGGTCTCTCACCCATCGGGGTCTGCTGGAGCGCTGTGTTAGCAGCCTGAGCGGAGCAGGGGGTGAGAGGACCAGGCCACACGTGGGGGCTCCCCGCGCCCGCCGCTGAGCTCCTCCAACGCATTGCCTTTGAACCAAGCGCAGGTGCAGACGGCTGGTGTCTGCGAGGATGATTACCCTAATCATGGAGGCTGCCAGACAACTTCAGCACATTCTGTGGCATGTAAACGGCCCAAGAAATAACACTGTCAGCAGTGTCATTTCTAAGGAGGGAGGAACAATGTAGGAAGGAGAAGCGGGGGGATTGGGGGGAGGGCTGGAGGGGGGACCAACAACAACAAAAACCAAAACCCAAAATCCACCCACTCGCCTTGGCGGGAGTAGGAACCTTTACTCGCTTCCTGATTTCATGTGGAAGAAAGATTTTCCAGGTGACCCCAGGAAATCAGCCCTGTTTTGACATTGTGGCCAAGGACTCTAAAAAGGAGGAGCTGTGCCATTGCCAAGCCCTGGCGATCTAGACTATATGCAACTCCCCCAACTTCCTAATCGCCTGCCTTTTTATTTCGTTCACCATTTTCATAGAGATGAAATTTATCTACAGAGTATCTTGACGCATATTCATCTATTTTATAGTACAAAAGAAGTCACTTGGTAAGATTTTGAGGTTTTTGCAAACATGTTGAGACTGTGGAAATTTTCTTTAAAGAAAAAAACAAAACAACACCCAAATTGTTAAAATAGTAAAGATGAATGGCACGTGTGCATATACGCCTGTTGTTTTTAGTTGCCATTAAGTCAGTTTCAACTCGTTATGGCCTCATGTAAAACAGAAAAATATCGTCCTGTGCCCTTCTCAGTAACCTTGCAGCAACTGTGTATTCTGATGGGGTTGGGAGCATTGCGGGTGGTGTTAATTTTCTACTCATTTATTAGACAATATTCTGTTGTGATACATAGAATATTTAATGGCTAATTCTAAGAAGCAGATCATCAGGCCTTTCCCCCTAGTCTGTTAGCTCCACTGAAACCTGTCTACTATGGGCAACAAGGCAGTATTATAACATTCATGACCTAGCTTCCAGCATCATGTTGTCGTTGTTATGTACCATCAAATTGCTTTCGACTCATAGCAACCTTATCTATGTACAAGAGCTCTAAACGCCATACTATCCTGTGTCAAACTAGCCCCTCTCAAACGCACTCATTCCCAGCACTCCAGTCACAGAATTGATCCATCTCATCGAAGGTCTTCCTCTCCTTTGCCGCCCCTCCACTCTGCCAAAAATGATGTCGCTCTCCAAGGACCAGTCCCTCCTTGCAACATGCCCAAAGTATATCAGACAAAGCTTCAGAATCCTTGACTCCAAGGAGCACTCTGGCTTCACCTTCTCCAAGACGAACCTGTTTGTCCTCCTAGCAGTCCATAGTATATTCAACACTCTTCTCCAGCACCACAGCTCAAAGGCATCAATTCTCTTTCTATCATCCCTATTAACTGTCCAACTCTCTGATGCATAGCACGTAATTGCAAAGACTATAGCCCAGATCAGGCGCACCTTATTCTCCAGCCTGACATCGTTGCTTTTCAGTACTCTTGAGAGGTCCCTCACAGCAATAACAAAAGTTATCATAGTCCAACAGACTGACACACAGGTGGTAGTATATACACCTACATATTGTTGTTAAATATTATTGAGTCAGAATCAACTCACGGCTAACCCTACAGTGGATTTTTAGAGGCAGTAAATCACACAGGAGGAGATTGCCCATCTTCCTTCCACAGAGAGCCTGATGGATACATATATATACAGGAAACATATATGGCAAGTGGTAAAGCAAAATGCATTGCAGGACACATATACTCATCCTAGAAGCTCTTTCTCATAAGCAAACACACACACACACACACACACACACACACACACACACACACACACACACACACCTGTCCTAGATCTCCTCATTTAGCATCCCTCTTACTTCTCATCTTCACTGACGAGCCCACTGGCTCTTCCAAGAGAACACCTTATCCCTGTAACCTGCTCAACATTCTTCTGTTCATTCTCCCGCATTCCACAAGCCTTAGGGAACGCCAGGAAGTGGGGTTCACATCCTCTCCACTCCCTAGTCGGTTTTCACCCTCTTTTTTCAAAACTGCTCTGTGTTAAGGTGTTGTTATGGTTGTTAGGTGTCACTGAGGCAAGTATGACTCGTAAAGATCCTGTCAAGCACAGAATGAAACCTTGCCACATCTTACACCGTCCTCCTGTTCTTCCCCCCTCAAGCCCACTATGTCGATCACTCTCTCACTGTCTCACTGAGGGCCTTTTCCTATCTCATTGACCCTCTACCTTCTGTAGTATGGTGTCTTTTTTCACGGACTGGCCCCTCCTGGCTACATGCCCAAAGTATACACCTCCACACCTCTTAGCGGAACCCCGCTTGCACTTCCTCCACGACAGATTGGTCTGGGTTTTTATGCCGTCCATGATATAACCAATACTCTCAGCCAACACCACAATTCAGCAGCATTGATTCTTCTTGGTTTTACTTGTTCAATGTCCACCTTTCAGATAACAGGACTTCCATAACAAGGCTTTTCTTTCTCTCTGTTTATATTGGTTAGTATAGGAAAAAAACCTTTTTCTCTGTTTCTTATTCTCAAGAACCTCTCAGATGCTCCAAATATTGGATTTATGGACTTTGTTTTTCTTCTCTAAACACATTATTCTGTCCCGGATTTTACAGTACAGCTGAATTTGTTCTACTAACCAAAGCATGCCCCCCTTTAAAAGAAACATACATTTTCTATGCAAAAGGCAGTTGTATATATCTTGTATGCAGCTTTCTGATTACTATTTGAATGCAGTCAAAAGGAAATTGGATTTTCTGTGCATGCCTGATTCCCTTGCATGCATGCTTTTGTCAAAATTTTGACACAGTAAATACAGACCTCCTCCATGTGGACTCCAATTGATTAATTAAAGGGGAGATTCATTGCTAAATTGCCAGCAGCTGTTGACTAGAACAGAGACTGGGGATTCATACACCAAAAGGGCTAGCTAGCATCAGAGCCAGATCGTTCATGAAGAACATGTTTGAATTCTGTGGAAAGTGGGTCCTACTTCTACTCAGTCTTAGCTTTTATTATTATTATTTCCATGAACTATTTAAACTGTTTCATTTCTTTTCCATTTAAAAGCAAGCAGTTCATATTAATTTTTTTCTTTTGTGTTTATTTTGTTCCTGGCTTAGGACAAGGAAATGCATGACAAGACACATTGCTCATCATCAAAACATTTCATCAACAAGGAAAGGCACACCCAAGAAACGTAATTCACTTTGTATATAACCATGGTCATGACTGCTGAGAGAAAGTGAAGACAACATTAGCTTGCAAACTCTCTGAGTTACCCAATCCCATATTGTGAGTTCTCCCAAAGAATAGATGTGACCCTGTGGAATTTCAGATCCACCCAGGAAGGCAGACAAAAGGAAAACCAGTTGCTCTCATGTTGACAGCAAGTCACGGTGACCTCATGAGAGTCGGAATAGAGCTGTGTTCCACAGGATATTTGTGATGGCTGGGTTTTAAGGAGCCGATCCCTAGACTCTTTTACTTTTCAGAGGCACCTCTTAATGGACTCAGAGGTCCAATTTTTAAAAAATTAATTTTAATGAAAGTTTACAGAGACTTAGGGTTTCCAGTCATTCATTGTTGCACTTTTCTCCCTACCCCCCCCCAATTCACTCTTCTCCTTGAAAAGAAAGAAAAACTCTTTCATTGTTATGCAATCCCTCCCCACTCCAGATGTCCAATTTTTTAATTAGCAACAAACATGTTAACTACTTTCACCAACCAGGGACTCATAATGAAAAGATAACAATTTCACAAACATCAGATCCTAGTGATGTCAAGAATAAATGCTCAATCTGCAGAAATAACCAAGAGGTTGTGGACAGAAGATAGGAAGTCAAAGAGAAGGTAAAATTCACCAGGAAAGGAGTAAGCAACCCAAGAGAGTTTTCTAGAAGAAAGGGTTCAGAAACCTATAACTCTTTAATAAGTTATGACACTGGCAATTCCTAAAGGTAATTCTTGACCCTCTCACACAAAAGCAAGGTTGAAATGTTCTCCATCTGCATTCCGCTCTGCCAGGAGTTCATAAATTTAGGCCTGACACGGGCTCTGACCTAACCATGATGTAGAACTCAGCTGGGATGGAGATTATCCCCTGAGCTTCTGCACTCAGGGGCCACCTGTGAGTCGCAGCCTGGAGGGATTGGAAAACATCTGGTCAAGCTCATCTCCTGCCACCACCACGTTACTTGTGTCTGTTTTCAATATGCCTTTCTCTCTAACCCAGCATCTTTGGAACATGAGGATCTTACATAATGACTGAGTGGAATCTAAGAGCCAAGCCACACATGTAGAACTATGAGAAACCACATGTGCAGAGGAAAATAATCACAGCAGGAATGTTATTTTTATTCTCAAAGCAGTAAATGTGTTGGAGGCCACAGGGAGTATCTGATACAGAGGATGCATAAGTATGTGTTGTGCTTATGAACTTCTGTAATAGGGAACTGGGTGTGGTTTAGTTTGGTTTGCTTTTTTCTCCTTTTTTTTCTTTTTTTGGGGTGTGTTTTCTAAATAATGTTAACAGTGACTAAATGCCTAGTAGATGTCAGACAAGTAATAAACATTATCTCTGATTTTCCAAAGGACTTCAAAAAATGAAATACCTGCAGCCCTCCTTATTCTGCTTCCCCTTCCTTATTTCTAGAGATGCAAAAAGTCAAAAGAGTACAGACTCCGTATATTTGTTTAACTCTACCAAATAGGCATGATGTGGCCAGGTGCTGATTTAAAATAGGTCCTTAGGAGTGAATTCCAAGCCAAGACAACCTACATATGTCAAAGTACAACTTCCCTCCATAGTGTGTGCCATGGCTGTGACCTTTGGATCTATATGGATCCCAACCATCAACTTTTCCATTAGTCATCAATGGTTTAACTCTTTGCGCCACGCAAGAACTCTGTAGTTCATCTGTAGGGCATTTTATCAATGTCCCAGTGCTATTCATAAGGTGGTTACTAACCAATTTTTCCAGAAGGAGATCACCAGGTCCCTTGATCCTTGCCTATGTTGGTCTGGAAGCTCCATTATAACCTGTTCATCAAGGGTAATCCTGCTGAGATTTTAAGTGTTAATGACATGGCTGCTACTAACACAGAAACACACAAACCATCAGATTATAATAAAACAACAGGTGAATGTAGAGATATATGCATATAAAGGCTGTTTGCTTTCTAATCAATTCCAGCTAATAGAGACCCACATGTTACAAAGTGGTACTACTCCATGTGATTTCTTGGCTGTACTTTTATGTGAGTGGATCGCCAGGCTTTCCACCCTCAGCAAGTCTGCTTACACCAGTTCTTACCTGCCAGACAGGATCTTTCCTATCTCCCTTTCTGTTCTTTAATGTTTCAGGACTCAAAAATTCACTAATGGCAAGATCAGGGAGAATAAATAAGTAAATAGGAAAGAGAAAAGAAATTTTTTCCTAATGATAAACCATGTGCCGTGAGTCTACTACTCAAAAACTGATTAGAAATCATTAATATCAAGGTGTAAGAAAATGGACCACACAAAGGCTAGTGTAGCTATATCGATGCCATGTGCATGCATATGTGCACGTGCACGCGCGCGCGCGCACACACACACACACACACACACACACACACACTTCAAAACCCCTTAAAATCAATCTCCTAGACAATTTGAGAGATTATTCTAATTCAAATAAAAGTTATTGGGCTCTATTTTACCCCTAGTAGGAAGAACTCTTAACCTGAAATCAATGGTCTCATAAAAAGAACAACTAAGATTTTATGCACATGTCCATATGTGCCTTTCTCTAGAGAAAGAATTCACAGATTTAATCAGCAACCAAAAAACATGAAAGTGATTTTCAATACAGAGAGCTGCAAATTCAGGACAGTCCTTGGCTCTGGCTTTAGACTTGGAGTTTATATCCCTTCCAGATGCAGCCAGAGTCCAGCCAACTAAATCTGAAAGTGGACATAAGAGATGGAACATGGGCTGGACCTCTGGATATGGTTCCAGGACATCTGTGGCTCAGATCTACAGCAGAGAGCAATTGGTTTTGAAATGTGAAATGCAGTGGACTAAGTTATAGAAACTCACATCTTCTAAGGTCTTTCTACCTTGTTGTGGCAACCTACATTTTGACTCGTGTGTTGTGATAGACAAGGTTTTCGAACCAGTGCTTTGACATAAAATGTGTGCAACCCGAATGGTTTGCTCTCCACATGCTCTACTACTGGCTACTGGTCTTTGAAAAGCTCAGCCTCTCTTAGTGTTCACAACTGGTTAAGACTCTACCTGTTGGCCCAATGGTTAAACACTCAGCTGACAAGTGAAAGGTCAATAGTTTGAATCTAATCAGTAACTCCATAAGAGAAAATATGTGACAATTTACTCCCACAAAGATTACACCCCAGGAAAAGGTCTTGGGCAGTTCTACTCTGTCCTACAGGGTTCCAGTCAGATGGAATCAATTCCATGGCAAACAGCAACAACATACCTGTTTTAGCTATTCATAAAAATCCAAGGCTTAATCAGGCTAGTTCTTCCATGACCCGCACTTTACCAAATTAGCAATGCTTTTTCTCTACTCGAGATTCTATCTTCATTTTGTCCCAACCACTGCAGCCCAGCCTACTGAGGGTCACAGGCAATGAATCATTAACATCTCAAGCTTCAACGTAAGCAATGTTTCCCCAAGACATCATAGGTTATGGTTAATTTGGTGTCCAGCAAAGTAATTGAGAAAACTTAATTCTCCTATGGGAATCAAGCATAAATAAGAAAACTGAAGTTGATCTGTGGAAGTGATCAATTAACTGCCAGAAAGAACATTTTATTAGTTACTTCATAACTATCCATATTCATAAAATACAGCAATGTATTAGTGTCATATGATTTATAACATAGAAAAGTAATTGAACACAGGAGCAAATTTTTAATTATGGCTGAAGAATCATCTGTCCTTTCATTCATTTTTGCAGCAATGTTATGTTTCTAATCATGTATTGCTTGTGTTAATATTTAAGAGAAGGTGTAAGGCTCTAACTGTGCACAACTTTCCCTCCAAGTTCATGGAGACAAACAAGAAATGTGAGATGTTGAAGGACTGGTGGATTAGAACCAGCAGAGGAGAAGGGCCTTTGGGTTATAGCAAAGGAGCTCCCTACGGACTATGTCATCAGTGCTCTAGTGAGCCTGAGGCTCCTGGTGCTCATTTCTATGGTGAAGCCCTTAGAGAAGTAATGACTAGTGCAAACAGTTAATGTGTTCAGCTGTGAACCAAAAGATTTTGATTCAAGCCTAGCCAGAGGAGCCTCAGAATAAAGGGTTGACAATCTACATATAAAAAAATATCAGTCCTTAAAACCCTATGAATCATAATTCTACTCCCACACACATAGTTATCAGCTGACACTTTCAGGTGCTGTGAATCAGAACTAACTGGAAAGCAACTCCTTCAAGCCATTAGAGCGCTCTTTTTCTCTATTTCACTCTCTCTGTCTTCCTCTATTTCCATGGTCTTTTTCATCTCTAATCTAAACTGGCATAATCTCTATAAATATACATTTCTGCTTCTTTGGAAATAACACAACTCCACAATCTGTGCAGCAAATATGTTAAACTACTTAGTTCCCCTAATTTCTTTTTATTATTTTTTTCCTTTTTTTAATTATTAATTTCAATGAACATCTACAGAGATTTCTGAATTCCATTCATTCATTGTTGCACTTTCTCCCCGTCCACCCTCCCACTCCCAGTTTGCTCCTCTCCTTGAAAAGCAAAAGAAAAACTCCTTCATTGGTACACAATCCCACCCCCCCGCATAGCTCCACCCCTACCCCCACCCCGAGTATACTCCACTCTGCAACCCTCATTCCAGACTCTTATGATAATCATAATGCCCTAAAATATATTACTTTTAAACTATTCACTCCCTCATCGGCTTCAATACAGTAAACACAATTCATCCAGTTTTTCCCAATTCCCCTAATTTTTTTTTTTTTTTTTGTCACTGCCGCTATTCTCAGCTTGAGTAGAGAGCTCTTGTGGCTTTAGTGGTAAGCAATTTCACTGCCAGTGGAAAAGTACATAATTCAAATCCACAAGCTGTTCTGTGGGGAAAAGATGGGCAGTCTCTTCCTATGCGATTAACTGTCTCTGAAGACCTGCTAGAGAGTCAGCGCTGACTCATCAGTATACAACAACAGCTCCCTACACTAAGAGTTCATGGGTTGCACAAATAGTTAAATGCTTGAATATTTTCTGGAAATGTGTGTATTTCAAACCCAGAGGTTCCTAGGACGACAGGCGTGGATATCTGATTCTAAAGGATCGTAACCTTGAAAACCACATAGAGTGCAGTTCCACTCTGCAGCATAGGGGGTGTGAAAAGTGCGTGGGTAACTAAGAACTCAAACAAAAATCCTCATGCTAACGTGTCCCTCCTCTGGCATGTTTAGAAATCCTGACCTTGACATCAGAAAAAGGTAGTCTGTAGTATCCACATTTTCCTGAGAATAAGAAACTAAGGCCGTGGTGGAATGACCGCACAAGGTCCATAAATAAACACATTACACAGCCAAATGAGACCTCCACATATCAAAATGGTCTAGGGTCCATCTAGTGCACTCTCCTCACTTTTCACATATGGCAAGTGAAGAGGCAAAATAACCATGAGATTTCGAGGTCTATACGAGACGGCTGAGTTATCTGGTAGCCAGAGAAATATTTCTCTCTGCACGCCTGTGCTCTAACTCATCAGATGACTTCTTCCCATTAGCATATGAGTACACAGGACTTGATCCATTTTTTTAAGGAAGAAAAAGGGGGAGGAAAGGAAGGAAACAAGGTACAAAAATGTAAAGTTTTGACCCAGTTTCTTTTTCGAGCAACCACCCTATCTATCCTTCTCATAATCAAACTTCTTGAAATAGATGTTGGAACTACCTACTCTTATTTTCTGTCCTCAATCTGTGACCTTGAATAGGAATGCCTGTTTGAGTTCCTTTCCAAACTCTGGCCCAGCTGCCAAAGGGTTTGCTCCAGATTTTAATGTTTCATTTAGTTCTTGTCCTCCAGATTATGTAAATTCACTTTTCGTCTTGTGGATTTGCCAAAAGCCTAAGTAGTAATCCCAACAATCTATGAAATAAGTAAGACAGTGTTTATAACTTTTAACCTAAAGGTCGCTTGTTTCAACAAGGACACAGTTTTGTATCTATGTTGATAGGGTCCAGATGGTGACAAACTCAGCAATCTGTTGGAGTCGTGACAAAATTATTTTCTTCTTCCTAGTATTTGGATGATCATCAGCCCCATTCTCTTGCCATATGCAACAAGGAGAGGAATTCAGAGCCTGATGGGCTAGTGGTAGGATGGCAGGTAAATTCCTACCCCTCAAACCACCAACAATATATTTGAGCCAGTTTTCCAAGTTTTGCAGATCAGGCAGTATGTCTAAAGGATCCTAGCCAACTATTTGTGTCACCCAAATTATCTGACATCCTTGTTTCATCAGTTGCCCTGAAGATGGAAGAGAAATGGGAGTTCAGCAATTGGCTAGAGAAGTCCAGAGTTTTCCCTTGGTCCCCCAAGTGAACATGGGAGATAAAGGCCTGTCCTAGTCTGAGTTCTTTCAAAAACCAGAACTTATGCCAGGGCTGTTTAATTTGAAGGTGAAGTCCCAAGGTGATAACAGTAAATGAAAAGAGCAGCAAAGGAGGGAAGGATGGAGAGCCAGGGCACCTCCTGACACTGACCACTGTTTTCTCATACACTGCAAAGACACACAGCTGGTTGCTCGGCAGGTGCAGCCACTCAGCCACCTGGGATTTCTCCAGATGGGCTATTCAGAGAAGCTGCTCAAAGCCGTCCTTTTGAAGAGGAAGGAGAAGGAGTTTATCTGTATGGTTCCATCCTGTCACTTATCTTCCAGGTTCATTACGCAGAGCTGTTGTTAACTGCTCTAGAATTAGCCCCTGAATCACGACTACACCATGCACAATGGAACAAAGCACTGTCCCATCTTGCACTAGCCTGGAATAATTTGTTAATTTGACCATTGTGGTCCCAAGGGTTTTTATTCACGGATTTTTGGAAATCGGTCACCAGGTCTTTCATCAGATTTAATCTGCTTTAGTCTTAAATGTTCAGAAGTGGCACGGCCACTTCCACTGACAACTAGGTGGTAACTGCATGTTAGGTGTATTGGTTTGGAATCAAACCTTGGTCTCGTACTCAGAAGGTGAGCATTGTTGTACCTCTGAAAATTCCCACTGTGCTCTACCACATAGGTGGGGACGGTGCATAAAAAATTCCAAGGCATGTCCCTCAATTCTCTTTGTCCCTGAAGAAAGTCATTTCTGTCCTGTATCCATGCCTGGGAGGGGCTGGGGTCATCTGAGCCCCAGGAAAGCATGGGTCCATGTCAGGTGTCATGTTGCACAGGACCTCTGAGGTTCAGTCAGTCTCTAGAGTGACAGAAACAGAGCCAGTAGCTGGGAGCCCAGGAGGCAGGCAAGGCTGAGAAAATGCATCTGAAACTGTTCTTGATTGAATTATAGCCTACCCCCACCCCCAAAATACACGTTAGAATCACAACTCCTATGCCTATCAGCAATCCTGTTTTGAAATTAGAGTTGTGTCAAGAATTTTTTGATGGATCAGGAATTTTTTGTTGGGTCAATAGTGTAGGCTATGTCCTACAAAAAGCATGTTGTGGTGGTGGTTACATGCCATTGAGTTGGAAATGACCGATACTGACCCTCCAGTGAGTTTTTCAGAGACTGTGAATTGCATGCAAGCAGGTTGTCCATCTTTTCTCCTGCAGAGAAGCTGATGGATTTGAACAACCTGCCTTTTGGTCGTTGGCTGCACAACTCCTAACTCATTAAGGCCATCAGAGTGGAGGGTCACTGAAAAGGAGGAAGGCATTCTATGACATGGATTGTCATTGTGGCTGAAACTGCAGGCTTAAATAGCAATGATTGTGGGGATGGACTACAGGCAACATTTCACCACACAGGATCACTAGGAGTCAAGCAGATGTAAGCATACCTGAAAACCTCAACATACACACACACACACACACACACACACACGCGCGCGCGGGGGGGCAGGGGGGCAAGAGAGGGAAAGGGAAGGAGGGAGACAGAGAGAACCAGGTACATGTTCTACTTATTTCTGAATAGTGAGCTTCGACAGCTTGAAGCCTTTTTGAACACCTCCTACTGAAAACGGCCACATTTATCTCAGAAATGACACAAACCCCTTTGCCTTCATGCACCTTGCATTTCAAAAGAAGGTAGATATTATGCTGTCTTGCACCAAAATGCCCTTAAGATTCTTTTTAAAAAAAAATAAAATTGTAAGACATTTTCCCCCTCTGGCTCTAATCCAATTTCTTTGAGTGATGTGTAAACCTTAAAATTGTTTGTAGTTCTGTGTCAGTATCCATTACATTTGAAATGACCCTATATTTTCTATTCTGTGTAACATTCTCCTGTCTTCTCCAGGAATTGCAGGAGATCCTTTGTGGGCATGCTAATTGTTTGTGACACCCAGCAGTCATTGGTGTTTGCATGGTGAATCAGTAAACTATTATTTCAAGGAGAAGCTGTTGTAAAATGCCTTCCCTGAATCTCACTTTATCCTTAACCATCATATTCACATGAGACTGAGTTACTCTTTGACTGCTTCCCTGTGTTCATTATACCTAGTGTGGATTTGGTGTTCCAGGAGATTCGGAAATGATTCAGTCTATCACAGTTCCAGGAATGATTACTTTTGTGGGCATATTAATCTCACAGAAATTACATTTTAGACAATGAAACCTGAAAAAGACCTGCCAAATCTATATTTTTTAAATGCTTTCTATTATATGCTTCCAAAACACACCTCTCTACATTGACCTTTAAGCACATTAACCTCTGTGGGGAAATTTCATAAATCTATATTATGTGCATAAAGTCTCTAATTCAGCATTTAGTGAAGAAAAGAGATTGCCGTTTGGTGCTAAAATGTCAGCGAATCATCCACTTTTGATCATAGATTTGCTGAATGACAAAAGAATCACTTTAGGCTCATCTTAAAATGCATCATGGATAAAAACACTATAGAATCAAGACAAATGGTCAAAAGCTGGGCACATTTTAAAATACCTAAGGCGGTTCTGATATAGCCTATAGTAAGTCACACTGATAACACACATTTCTGGTGGTTCAAATCCATCAGGAGTTCCAAGGGAGAAAGATGGCCAGTCTCCTCTCTTGGAATTTATAGCTTTGGCAATTCACCGGTCAGTTGCTATAAATCAGAACCTACTCCACAGCAATAAGTGAAAGGCAAAAGGGAAGCTCCAACCTGCCCATTACTATCTATCACCATCAGGCTGTTCAGCTACGTACTGTCCCCCAGCCTGGCCCCGGTCCTCTGGTTGTTTCCATCCTGCCTCAGAGACATTGCTGTTGTTCCCGTGATCAGCCATTGAGTGGACTGGGACACCCGACCTCACATTCCACCGGGTCAGACCTCTGTAATTCTGGACTTTTCATTGGCAGAGCACGGGCACTAGTTGGCCATGCTAAACCAGATTTGCTTCTTTGTCTGATTTAGGGAGCTCTTGTGGCCTAGTGGCAAGACGCTGCGCTGCAATCCCAAAAGAAAGTGGTTTGAATCCATCAGTTGCTCCACGGGATAATGTGCAATCTTCTCAAGCCTGATCAACTGCCTCTGAGAACCGGCCAGAGGGTCATATGGGTCAATTCCTATTTGACAGTACACAACAACAATAACAACAGCCTGATTTAGTCAGGAAACATCACTGAAACTTGGTCAGCATCGTAACATCACGGAAGCCTCCACTGACAGACAAGTGGAGACTGCATGAATTTCAGGAATAGGACTTGTGTCTCCTGGAGGTAGGAATTCGACCACTGAACCACCTCCGGACTTACCCAGGATGCATGCACGCCTCACAATCTTACTTCTAGTCTTTCACCCCTCATAGCTAGGCGAATTGTCCACGGGTCTCCTTTCCCCGGTGTCCACCCACCTTTGTCTCTTTGATCCTTCTTACCAGCCCTCCTTCGGCTTTCCCCGTTACTTCAGAAAATATACATGCCCTTTTTCTCCTCCTCACTTTGTTCCACTTATGAGTCAAAGAAAATGACTATAATCATGACTGAGAAGCATAAGTGTAGCATTCATGACACCAGTGAATCAAGAGGGAGGAAAACCATATATTTAGTAGTGAAATACTGCATATAAAAGAACAAGTGTAGCCCGACAGAATGTCCACAAAGACTTCTCTCGGCTTTGGTGGCACATATTGCTGTGGCTTTACAGATTTCCTTCCTACCCAGTTTTAAGTTGCCTAAGTACAATAGTATTGTACAAGTATTGTTTTCTTTCTTTTCTTTTATAAATGCATGTGGCTAACTTTGTGTAAATGTAAATGTGTGGGACTAGCTAAGGAAGTTTTTTGAGTTCTCAAATTAGAAGTACTGTATTTGAAATATATTTTTCTATAATCATACAAGTTGATGTTTAAATTTTGAGCCAGTATAAATGGATGACTCTATTATTCAGCATTTCCCTACATAAATCTCATATATTCAATATTACATGTAGGACAAGGAGTTATTCATTTTACTGTCTAGCTTTTCTACCTGAAAACTTCAAAGCTCTAATGATTCCAAAGAAAGATTCCGAGTTCCCTGCCCTCTTATAAATTTCTTCCTTTCCTTGTCCATCTAAGGCAAAGAAAAATTTTAAAAATTTTTCCTTTGAAAATGCATGAATGGTAGATTCAGGTATATATACAGAAACCTGGAGTTAGAAGAGATTCTAGAAAATATTTTATTCAAAATATTTGTTTTAAATGTAGGGAAACTAGGATTACACAGAGCTAAGTAATATGATGCCCAAGGCTCATTACAACTGGACAGAAGTCAAGCTTTTCATAGATTGATGAGTTCTAGAGTTAAGTCTCTTGTAGGAAATGAAATGTATCTTGTTCATAAAAGGAATTCTTTGAGGAGGCTATCTATTTGATCTTGTTGATTCACCTGAATATATGCGTAGAACTCTTTTAATAAAAATAAAATAAATAAAGCATGATTGAAAGACTATGACAGAAGCAAAAGAATATTACCCTCTATTTTTTTTTTCATCTATCCAATAAACCTTTATGTCCTGGGCAGCAACTAATGAGGAAATCAGTACAAAGAATGCCAAGGTGGTTTTCTTTTTCTCTTCAAGAAAAATGTATTTATAAAGAATCTCTAATTTTATATTTGTCTTTATTTTGGTAAGTATATGTACACACACACACCCCAAAACACCAACACCAACTCTCTTTGTTGTTGTTGTGTACTGTAGAGCCAGAACCAACCCATAGCTGATCCTCCAGCAGGTTTTTAGAGGCAGTTAATAGCACAGGAGGATTTTGCCCATGCTTCTCCCACGGAACAGCTGGTGGTCTCAAACTGCATGCCTTCAGGATTCGAGATTACAGCACAGTGTCTTGCCACTAGGCCACCAGAGCTATATTTGAACTGCATGCCTTTGGGATTGCAGCACAGCTTCTTACCAATAGGCCACCTGATATATATAAGTATAAAATAAACACACACACACACACACACACACACACATATATGTATAATTTGTCATTTCTGTAGTCTTCACATGTACAGTTAAGTGACATAAGTTATGTTTAATATGGTTTTTCAACTGCCATTTTTAGGGCCACATGACAGAGGGAAGGCTCTTAGACACAAGCTGAGCTAAGTAGAGAACATGAGGCTCATCCATTTAACCAAGTGTTTAAAGAAAGTGTTTCCATAGTTGCTGTTTCACTTCATCTCCACACCAATTATGTGCTATATTAGAAAATATACAACAACATAGAGAGAGCTACATTGGCCTAGTGGACAGAAAGTTATACTACCAAGCCCAATGTGAGTGATTTTAATCTACAGCCCTCAGGCCTGGTTTAAATTGGGGTTTTTTGTCAAACATTGTTCTAAGGGATATAGTGCTGATCTGTGCATTGCTGTACAGAGGTAACTCATGGTTGCTGTGATGCTAAACACTGTGACGCTGATGTGCCAAATGTGATAATGGTCACCATGGTGGACAGTGTTTGGTGGAGTTCCCCGATTAAAACAAGCCTGGAAGCAGGAGTGGCATCCACGTCCGAAATGGCTTGCCCCCAGAAACACTATGCTCAAGCGTTTCATTCATAGGGTCGCTATGAGTTGTCTACAACACAACGGCACCTAACAACAACAACAACAACTCTCAGTGGAGATAAAAGTTAAGTAATTTGATCAAGTTTACACAGACATTTGGTGATAAGACAAAAAAATTGCATTTTCTTACCTCAACACACTGTTTTTTTTCCAGATGCATGTATTTGATGTCTCTACTTAGTGTATTGTTCTAAATTGTTATTTTGGTTGTTGTCATCAAGTCCGTTACAAACCTAGCAATTCTATGAATCACAGATCAGAACCTTGCCTTGTACCATCCTAATTATCTCCAGCATGTTCATGTCTGTCGGTTCAGTCACTGGGTCCATCTACCTTGTTGAGGGCCTCCCTCAATCTGTTCCTC
Organism: Elephantulus edwardii; assembly: GCF_000299155.1. Lineage (NCBI taxonomy): Eukaryota > Metazoa > Chordata > Mammalia > Macroscelidea > Macroscelididae > Elephantulus > Elephantulus edwardii. The sequence continues at coordinate 17,833,711 of NW_006399786.1, read as the reverse complement.
CACCTTGCCCAGCATGTTGTCCTTTATCCAAAGACATGTCCTTTCCAAGGACACAATAATTTGTCCAAAATATATGAGACAATATTTCACTGTTCTTGCCTGTAGGGAGCACCCTGATTGCACTTCCACCAGAACAGATTTGTTTCTTCTTTTGGCAGTTTATGGAATGGTCAATATTCTTCTCCAATGCCACAATCCAAAGATACCAATTCTTTGTCAGTCATCCTTATTCATCATCCAACTTTTAGATGCATAGGAAGCAACTGAAAATACGATGACTCGGATTAGGCACACCTTGGTGTTTATGCTGACATCTTTGCTCTTTGCACTTTGCATTTGGAGAACTCTTTGATGACATGTTTTCAATGCAATGCATCTTCTGAAATCTTAACTGCTGCTACTATGGGTGCGAATTATAGATCCAAGTAAAATTAAATCCTTGATAATTTTAAACTTTTCTCCATATATCATAATGGTGCATTCATGGTACCACAAGTCCACCCTTGAAAGACAAAGTTCAGGTCTAGAGTGCAAGTTCACAGGAACGTTGCAGTCCTGGTTCCCAGGGCAGGTCCTAGAGCAGGGATCCAGACTCTGGTGAGGTCATCACTTCAGTCACCTTCTCGCCAACTCCAGTCATTAGAAAGAGCACTCAAAAGATGTTCGTGAGATAGTTTGAAGCCAGGAGGCCAAGGTTAGTTGTTTGGTCTGAGTGGCAATGAAGTGCAGAGTTGTGGGCAGCAAGAAACAAGGAGTACGTTTGGCCACTAGTGAATAGGTGAGGGGTGCAGACAAGTGATCCACATGGCAAACCAATGCTAATGCTAATGCCATCTTAACAAAACCAGTAGGTTGGCTGACACGGTGTGACTCCCATGAGGAAACAGTAATCAAAAGAAGGGTATGTGAATAATTTAAAAGCAATATATGATAGGATATTGTAGTTCTCACAAGAGTCCACAATTAAGGTTGCATAGTGGAATGTACTTGGGGTGGCGGGAGGGGTGTGGGGGGATTGTGTCCCAGGGAGGGAGTGTTTCTTTTACTTTTGAAAGACAGGAGCAAACTGGGGGTGCGGGAGAGGGCTGGGCAGGGAGAGAAGTGCAGCAATGAATGAATGGAAATCCAAAATCTCTGTAATTGCTCATTAAAATTATTTTTTAAAAAAAGAAGGGTATGAGATGTAATGTGAACAAGTATATATACCGTTTTCACTTAGGTATAGAACATGGCATGAAGAGATCTCCAAAGTTAAAATAGATATTTGAGATCATCATGGGCTGAACAAAATCATCTCTTCAGCTTTATTATCTTATGTTTCTCTTTTGTGTGACTTTGCAAAGAAACCCATTGTAAAACAATTACAGAGACAACGGACTTTCCCCTGGTCCTTCCATTGGAGGGAAAAGCAAGAAAGGCATAGCTTTAAAAAGCCTATTTAATTTGTTTGTGAGTGGAGGGAATGGAGGTTAATTAATCTAGTTTTGGGATACTAGATAATATCTACGTTCAGTTGCTTATACATTATGCTTTCCAATTAATTCCTTCCCAAGGACTTAAAAATACAAGACTATTCAGCTCACAACTTCTAGTTTCAAACTTTCCAAGGTCTTTGGGGTGACCATTAGAGAAGAGCAAGCTTAAGAAGCTATCACCTTCTTTTATTCTTTCATCCTGGTGGGAAGCTTTGCTCCTCTCAAAGGTTAACGAGGTTGCAAGCCCTTCAGGGAATGTGGCCTGGACACCCATTTCAATTGCTCTCACACGCTTGCCTTGTTTAATGCGGGGAAGCACAGTCTGGAGCCTGTGTTCCAAGCTGCCTGCCGCTCAACACACCAGGGTTTCCTTCAGAAGCTGGCCGGGCCCAGAAACAGTCAGACGTCCTTGGAATCGTTAATGCTTTTCTGACAGAAGGTTTGGCCATTTCTTCTCCCGGTGCTCATTTTAAAGTTAAGCACACGAACACACATTTTTTGAATCCCAGAGAAGACTTTTAATTGATTCCCTGAATATTTTAAGGTCTATTAATTCCATTGATGTTGCAAACACGGCAATTCATTCCAGCTGCTGTTCTAATCACATTCATTAAGGGGCTTATTTTTACCTGCCAGCTAATATTTTACATTGCATCAATAAATCTTCAGCTTTCGAGCCAAATGGTGTACAGAATAAAATTAAATGCCCACTTCTGATTGTTCCACCAGGGTTGGACTAACCAACAACCCTCCTTCTAAAGACAATTTAATCAAGCATGGATATAAAGGTGATACACTAGAGAATGCATATACTACACCTTGTGACATTGCAAATATAACATTGGGTTATTTTAAGTACTACCATTTTTATTGCATATCATAACTATTTAAATTATATTAGAGACAAAAAAGAGCACAATTGATCAGTCAAGTGTAGAAAAAAGAATTTACAGTAGATGAAAATGATAGGGATTTCATATACCAATGGCCTCTATCAGATATTCCAGTAATTGTATTTACTTTTCATTAATCGGGAAACAAAGAGACACATTGCATTGGGAAAGCTGTGATGCTGAAGAAGAACACTGAACATCCCATGGACAGTCAAGAGAATAAACAGATATGTCTTGGAAAGGGTGTAGCCGGAGTGCTTTTTGGAGGCAAAAAATGATGAAACTTCACTTCACATACTTTGGGCATGTTGCTAGGAGGGGCTTTTCCTTGGAGAAGGACATGAGGCTGGGAAGGGTGGAGGTCGGCAAAGGAGATAGACCAGGTGGATTGACATGGTGACTGCTGCAATGGGCTCTTGTGTGTCAGAAGGTGTAAGACTGGCATAGGATAGAACTGGGTTCCGATTTTTTGTTCACAGGCTCGCTGAATCATGCTCGACTCGACAGCACCTAACAACTAACAACATCCATAATGTCTTCCTTATTCCTGTGTGACTAGCAACAGGTATTTGTGAAACCAAACACCAAAAACAAAGCCATTGCCACCAAGTTGACTCCAGCTTACGGCGACGCTGTAGAATGGAGGAGAACTGACAGCAGGATTTCTACAGCTGTAAACCTTTACAGAGGCCAGCTGCTGATCTCTCTTCCCAGGAGGGCCTGATAAGTTTGAATCACTGACTTTCTGGTTAATAGCCACATTTTTAATGACTATCCCACCACGGCTCCTAAGAACCAGTGACCCAGAGCTCGGCGGCAAGCACATATCAAGTAAAACACGTCGTTCATTGCAGTTGAGTCCTCCTGATTTATGACCACCTCCTCCACAGTTGAAAGCCCAGTTCTATGCTACTACTATGATCAGTTGCATGTTAAATTGTCATGATTCAGAGTTTCCATTGATTGATTTCTAGCCCACTTTTCCTAGTTCATCTTCAACAAAACCTTTAGAGCAACACACAAGCTTCCCCTGACCAAAAAGTGGTAACTGCATACAAAGTACATTGGTCTGGAATTCAACCTAGGTCCATAAAAGTGAAAGGCAAAAATTCTACCATTGAACTACTTTTGTTGTTATTGTTATGCACTCTCAAGTCAGAACCGACTCATTGTTGACTATCTGGCAGATTTCAGAGGCAGCTAAATCCCACAGGAGGAGATTGCCCATCTTTCTCTTGGTAGCAGCTTGTAGGTACAACCTTTGAGTTGGCTGTGCAACTCCTAGTTGTAATTACGTGCTGTCAAGGCAAAACCAGCTCATAGCTGACCCCTAGTGGGTTTTCAGAGTCTGTATATTACACAGGAAGAGATTACCCATCTTTCTCCCTCAAAGCAGTTAGTGGATTCTAACAGCCTTCCTTCGAGTGGCAGCACAGCTCCTTACCACTAGGCCACCAGAGCTACCTGGGTAAAGTAAGATGCTGCTGTGTACAATCCAGTTGGAACTGGCCCACTGCTGGTTTTCAGAGGCAGTTAATCACTTGGGAGAAGATTGCCCCGCTTTGTTCTGCAGAGCAGCTGGTGGATTTGAACTGCTTACCTTTGTGTTGGCAGTGTAATTCCTTATCACTAAGCCATTAGTACATAATTCATTAGTTAAACCAATCTAGGGCCTTGGGAATATTTCTAGCATTGTGTTTAGGGAAATCAGAAGAACTTCACACTGCAGAGTTCAGAACTTCCATATTTTCACTCAGGTAACCCATTTATTATGTATTTATTGCCACTTACACAACTTCCTTACTCCTTAGATGTTATTTTTGTAATCATAAGTGTGGACACATTGTCTTAATAGATACATTATTGGGGGGGGGGATGTGGTAGTTGTTGCTGTTAGGTGCCATTGAGTCACAGACTGTGCTATCCTGTCCCATCTTCATCATCTCTGACAAACCTTAGCCCATTGCTACAGTCACTATCTCAATCTATCGCATTGGAGGCATCCCTCTCTTTCACTGACCCTCCACCTTTCCAAGCATGATGTCAATTTCCAAGGAATAGCCTCTCCTAGCAGCATGTCCAAAGTATGAGAAATGGAGCTTCATCATCTTTGTCTCATGGAGCACTCTGGCTGCACTTTTTCCAAGGCTATTTGTTCTTTTGGAAGTCCATGGGATACTCAGTATTGTTCTCCAGCACCAGAACTCATAGATAACAACGCTTATTCTGTAATTCTTATTCATTGACCAGCTCTCAGATACATAGCAGGTGGTTGAAAAGACCATGGCCTGAATCAGGTGTACCTGAGTCTTCAAGCTCACATCACTGCTCCTAAGTATTTTAGAGAGGTCCTTGATGAGAACTTTCCCAATCAGTATTTCTCTTGAACTCCCAAATGCTAAGGCCAAGAGCACTGAATCCAAGCAAGATTGAATCTTTGACAGTTTCAGGTCTTTCTCCATCTATCATGATATGGTCTGTTGGTCGCATGGTGAGGACTTCTGTTTCTTTGATGTCAAGATGTAATCCATACTGGAGGCTGTAGGTCTTGATCTTCTGCAGCTAACATTTCAAGTCCTCCCCAGTTTCAGCAAGCAATTTTCTTGCATAATTTGGGTTATTGGTAAGCTTTCCTCTGACTCTGATGCCACATTCCATAATATAGGGTCCGGCTTCATGAATTATTGGCTTACAATACAGATTGAATAGGGATGGAAAAAGGATACATTTTTTATGCATAGCCTTCGGATCACTCCAAATAAGTTAATAAATTTTATATTGTGAGATTACAGGAAAAGTTAAGAAATGCGATTACGAGACCAATTTAAAAATTGCCTAACCCCTGGGGAAAGCAGTACGACATCTCCTTAAAAAGTTGAAAATATAAATAACATTTGATCCACTACTAGGTATTTAAGAGCTACAACACAACCAGCTGCATGCACTATCATGTTCATCACATCCATATTTATGAAAGCAAAGAAATGGAAACAGACCAAGTGCCCACCAACAGATAAATGGATAAACAAACGATGGTACATATATATAACAGAATTATTATGCAACACTGAAGAATAAGGAAGAACTTGTGACATAAAATAACCTTGCTGACATGTTGACAATTAAAATAAATCAGATACACAATATTGTATTAGTCCACTATTATTATTTTGAAGCTAAGAAAAAATACACAGTTAGAAAAAAAACTTTCTTTGGAGGTTACCAGGTATCAGAGGGAAGGAAAGAGACTAAAACATTAGATGTTGTAACTTGGATCAACGGAAAGACTATATAAAATCATGGCAATTAGCATAATATAAACTAAAAAGAAGAAAATTTCAGAGAGCTGTGCAAGTGTTAAAGACAAAAATTGATCATTGCAAAAAAAAATTGATCATTGCATACACACTATTACACTACCAGTATTAACAAACACTAATCTGCAAGTGGATCATAGACAGATAAAACTAACAGCTATTGGCTAGTTCACATCTATGATCATGCATAGATTTAGCAGATGTACTCAATATGAACATTTTTCTATTCTGTGCTGCAAATACACCCATGTATATAGTAGAACCCACATGGGGTGGGACAATATTGAACAAAGACCAAATACCCTGAGGAAGTGGGTCACTGGTCACGGGACCTCAGCACCACCATCTCCAGGACCGTCAAGGGCAATTGGCATAACAAGGACACTGTTTTGCATTCTATATCGGTGGCTGAGAATGTAAAAGCTGAACCAGGGTCATCTTAGCTGCAACTATTTTTCTTTCCTTGCCTGGAGCAAATAAGAGTAAAGAAAACCAAAGCTACGTGGAAACAATTAGTCCATAGCAGCAATAAACCTCAAAGTCCTCAAATTCTACAGACTTGAGACCCAAAGAGCTAGGTAGTTCAGGGTTACCCTTCCTAACTATCTGGGAAAGGATCACAAGAAATGGTCTTGAATGGAGTGGAAAGTTAATATAAACCAAAGGCAGGAATCACAATATTGTGATATTACCGAACTGGCAGAGACTGGTAGATGTCCTGAAAATATGGTCGTTTGTTGTTGGCAGGTGCCTTTGAATTAACTACAACCCACAGTGACTCTGTGAACAACAGGTCTGTCCTGTTCTACGCCTTCTTCACAATCTCTAACATGTTTGAGCTCATTGTTACAATTGCATCAGACCATCTTGTTGAAGGTCTTTCTCTCTCTCTGTGATTCTCCACCTTTCTCAGCATGGTATCTTGCTCCAAGGGCAAGTTCCTCCTGGAAATATGTCCAAAGTATGTGAGCTTCATTATCCTTGCTTCTAAGGAGCATGCTGGCTGTACTTCCTTCAAGACAGACTTTCTTGTTCTTTTGCTGTTAAGAGATAGCACCCTACTCCAAGAGGACAATTCAAAGACATCAATTTTTTCATCAGTCACCTTTGCTCAACTTTCAGGTACATAGGAAGCAATTTAAAACACCATGGCTTGGATCAGATGCACTTTAGTCTTTAAACTGACACGGATGTTCTTCAGTACTTTGGAGAGGTCCTTGACAGATTTTCCCAATGCAGCACATCTTTTGATTTTTTTTTTTTACTGTTTCTACTATGGGTGTTGATTGTGAATCCAAATAAAATTAAGCCTTTGACAACGTCAATCTTTTCTTCACCTATCATCATGTTGCTTATTGGTCCAGTGGAGAGGCCTTTTATTTTAGATGTTGCGATGTACTCCATACTGGTGGCTGTTGTCTTTGGTCTTCTGCAGTAAATGCTTCAAGTCTTCTTCACTTTCTGTAAGAAAGGTTGTGTCACCTGACCTACAGGTTTATTAATGAGTCTTCTTCCAATCCTGATGTCTCTTACTTTGCTCAGTGTACTTAATGACTAAACAATTAAAGAAACTGAACTACATTTACTTGTAAATAAGAATTGGAGGAAGATTTATTAACAACTTTCAATATGCAAATGATAAATCCTTGCTTCCTCAAACAAAGCAAAAAGAAGCACTTATTGGTGGTGTTCAGATCAAAGTTTTTAATATGTACAGTACCTCAAGCTAAAGAAAACAAATACAACTAGATCACCAGCAATATCATGATAAACAGAGGAAAAAATAAATTGTAAAGCATTTTATTTACTTTTAATCACTATCAATGCCCATGGAAACAGCAGAAAATGAGGATAATAGCAGTTGTGCAGCTCAGAGAATGTGATCGATGTCACAAATTATACATGTAGAAGTCTCTCTCAAGGAGGAGTGATAGGGAATGGCAAAGGACACACAGACAAAGGAGATTAATCAGAACTGGCTTTGACAAGCACTGTGGCAATTGGACCATTAAAACTGACTTTCAAAGGGGGAAAAAAGAAGAACAAACTGGGGAGGAGGGTTAGAGAAAATAGTGCAACAATGAATGAATGAAAACCCCAAATCTCTGTAAATGTTCATGAAAATTAATAAAATTTAATTAAAAAAAAGAAAATACAAAATATGTTTGTGTTTTCTATGTATATTATCAGCAATAAAGTTGGTATTTAGATAAGTTGGAGGATGTGTGTGTGTGTGTTTTACATAAGCATTCAATATTTATTAATAACTAACAAAATGAAAAATATATGTGTATATATCACCTTTTCAAAATAACAAAAACACAATGTATGTATCTATTTGGTTGCTAGCTGCCTTCAAGTCAGCTCTAAATAGCCGTCACCCCTACTGTATAACAAGAAAATGCTGCTCAGTCTTGTGTCATTTCACAATCATGTTTCACAACTAGCATGTTCAAATCCATCATTGTAACTACGACCCCTCTGTCTTTATCATCAAGGGTCTCCCACACCTTCACTGACCTTCTCCTTTGCCAAAAATGATGTCCACCTCCACATACTGATCTCTCCTAATGATATGTCCAAAGCAAGAGTCTGATTTTCCATTTTTACTGTGTCATTTTGGAAGCAGTTCACCAGGCCATTCTTCTAGCCTGTCTTAGTCTAGAAGCTCTACTGAACAGGGGTGACTCTGATGATATTTGAAATACAGGTGGTGTAGCTTCCTGCTTCACATCAATATGCAAATCACCACAGTGCCATAAACTTACAGGTAGCAAACACACACACACACACACATACACACATGTTGGTGCTGTTGTTGTTTTTAGTGTCATGGGATAGGAACAATCTTCATAACTGACCCCTACTTCACCCCAGAAACTTTTCAGAGGCTGTAAATAACAGAGGAGGAGATCACCCATCTAGAGATTGCCATCTTTCCCTCATGGAGCAGCTGTTGAATCTGAACTACCTCCTTTGGGTTGGCACCATAACTCCTTACCCACAAGGCCACCAGAACTCTCCTTTACACACAGACATACCCATATGTTGGTTATGTACTATTGCGTCAGAATTGACTCATAGCTGACCTTCCAGGAGAGGCAGTAAATCACACAGGAGGAGATTGCTTGTCTTTTTCCCACAGAGAAGCTGGGGGATTTGAACTGCATACCTTTGTGTTGGCAGCACAACTTCTTACCACTAAGCTATCAGAGTTCCCTATATGTGTTTGTGTATGAATATACATACATATTTGTTGTTGTGTACCATTGAGTCAAAATCGACCCACAAGCTGACCCTCTGGTGGGTTTTCAGAGGAAGTTATTCACACAGAAGGAGTTTGCCCAACCTTGTTCCGAAAAGCAATTGGTGGGTTCAAACTGTGTGCTTTTGGGATTTCAGTGCAGTTTCTCGCCTGTAGACCACCAGAGCTCCCCTGTGATAAAAGATAAGGTAAAAGATTGATAGATATGTATCGAGACATCTCACAGTGTTGCACAATTTGGTAGGTGGAGGGAGGGGGTAAAGTAAATGAGAAAGACCTGGCAGGGACCTGAAAAGACAAGGTAATGATGGACATAGTCCAATGGTGCTTAATTTTATAAAACATAATGCATGACAATGATTGAATGAAACACAGGGTAATGAAGAATAGTGTGAAACACAGTGGATACAAACTTTGTTAGCAAATCAGTATCAAATTTAAAAATATTTAAAAGTAGGAAACTTAAAAAATATACATATGTTTTCATAAGCTGATGGAAATCATTTGCAAGGCCAGTCTTCAAATGTTTGCTACTTTTGGACATTTATGCGTATCATAGGTCTCCTCCTTTAAAGAGCTGCCGTGGCCTACTGTGCAGGCTGAGAAACCTTTTTTTTTTTTTTTGAGGGTAAGAAGGTATCTCACCACTGGACCAATTGGCAGCATCAGGATGGATGGTGAAGAGATTGAGATTGTACACAGTTTTAGTTTGCTTGCCTCTGTAGTCAACAGTCTTGGCACCAGCAGCCAGGAAATTAAAAGGCGCATTGCCATGGGAAAGTCTGCTGTTAGGGACCTCTCCAAAGTACTGAAGAGCAATGGTGTCTCTCTGGAGACTAAGGTGCGTCTGATACAGGCTATGGTCTTTGCAATCACCTGTTATGCATCAGAGAGTTGGACAATGACCAAGGATAGAAGGAGAATTGATGCCTTTGAGCTGTGGTGCTGGAGAAGAGTATTGAGAATACCATGGACTGCTAGGAAAACAAACAGATTTGTCCTGGAAAGGGTTAAACCGGGTGGCTCCTTGGAGGCAAGGATTCTGAGGCTCCGTCTAACATACTTTGGACATGTTGTGAGGAGGGATCGGTCCTTGGAGAGGGACATCATGCTTGGGAGGGTGGAGGGACGGCGCAGGAGGGGAAGGCCCTCTATGAGGTGGATTGATTCAGTGACTGGGATAATTGGGATGGGAGTGTCAGAGGCAGTGCGATTGGTACAGGACAGAGCGGAGTTTAGGGCTGTTGTACATAGGGTCTCTATGAGTCGCAAGCGACTCGACGGCACATAACAACAACAATAACAACAACAAGGTATGCTGAAAGCAAGAGAGAAATGTAGGTAAGTTTAGGAAACCAGAGCAAGAAAGAATCCAAAAGACTGCTAGTCTGAACAGAACCAGCAGCGGTGATAATAAAGACAGAAGTCAAGAACCCTAGGTCAAGGAAACAAAGCAAAAGCAAATATTTAAGAAGCAAAGGACTCACAGAAGGAAAACTGCCCAGAAGGGAAAAATGTTGATACTGCTTTCTCCCCTAAGCTGGACATTGCTGGCCAGATTTAAAGGCTCAAAGGTGATAAAACACCATGTTCTTACCAATCCATTTGTATTGATCTGAAAATCGGTCAGCCTCAAAGTGAAGCCTTTGTCTCTTCCACAAACCTATTTTAGTGCTCTACACACAATGATTTAAAAAACCAAAACTCTTGATTCATTCAATTTCCTAAAGCATAAAAATATAGCTCTGAAGTCAAGTGGCTTTTCCAGGCTTTCATGTGGCTTCTACCTGAGCCACTGGTTGCTGGGAAGATGAGCACATAAAGAGATGCTGGTGTTTAGGGTTCCTGGATGGTGCAAACAGTTCATAACTGACTACTGGCCTAGTGGGTCAGGAGATGCACTGTCAACCTCCCACCTGATTTATAGCCTCTGAAAATCTGTTGGAAGGTCAGCTGTGAGTCAATTCCAAGTCAAGGGCACATAACAACAACAACATACACACAGAGGGAGATCTGGTGGTGCAGTTACTCTGCCAACCCAATGGCTGAACCCCTCTGATGATTCAGATCTATCGCTGGCTCTCTGGGAGAAAGAGGAGTGATCCCCACTGCTATGATTTACAACCTGAGGAACCCAGTGAAGGGTCAGCTAGGAGTTGGTTCTCATTTGACATCCACGGGGGTTCATTACTGTTACTAACCTAAGCACACAAATGTTGGGGTGCAGTACAGGGTGGACCACACCAGGTGACAGCACTGGGGGCATGACACTTAGATAACTGCCTATAAAATTTGTGTGCAGTGTTTCAGCAGGAATGTATTCTTTAGTTCTAAAAATATCTTTGCTATTTGTTAATGACAACAAAAGTACTTTTGGTAAGTTCAGCTTCCAAGTATCAGTGTACTTACAGGGCAAAATTCTATGCTAAATCGGGGGGGAGTGGGGAGAGGGTACGTATGGTGGTGTGGTTTTTTGTTTGTTTGTTTTGGTGGTTATGTGTGTTGCTGGGTGTTCTTTGGCTTTTTTTTTCCACCTTCTAATGTGTTCCAATATACGGGGGGGAAATACAGGGTCTTGAAACAAGAGGAAGACCCTCAAGAGGAGCATTGTCACAGTGAGTACAATCAAGGGCTTTAGCGTGATGGAGAGCATGAAGATGGTGTGGAAAGGGCAAAGTTCTGCCCATTTGTTCAGAGGGTCTCTGAGTCATAGTGGACTCCTCAGCATATAATAATAATAAATGAGCTTGTCAGAGATGTCATTATCCTCAATGACAATGACACTTCCAATCACATGGTTCCACTTACACAAAAGCGCTTATTGTTTTCATTGCTGCTGGTGTTTTTATAATCTCTGGTTTGTCAAGTTTTTGGTGTAATGCCTACAATATTGTGGTAATTAGAATCTGTGAATGTTTATGAATAACCCTGTTTTTATAATTTTAATGAACATTTACAGATAATTTGGATTTCCATTCATTCATTGCTGTACTTCTCTCCCTGCCCAGCCCTCCCCGCACCCCCAGTTTGCTCCTCTCTTTCAAAAGTAAAAGAAAGACTCCCTCCCTGGTACACAATCCCCCTGCACCCCTCCCACCGCCCCAAGTACATTCCGCTATGCAGCCTTAATTGTGGACTCTTGTGATAACCATAATACCCTATCTATCATATATCGCTTTTAAATTATTCAGTCCCTCATCTGTTTCAGTGCAGTATACACAATTTATCCAGTTTTTCTCAGTCTTACCCCCACCCTGATATCAGTCCCATTTTACAGCAGTGGCACCATGCAATATTTGTCCTTTTGCGACTGAGATATTTCACTCAGCATAATGTCCTCCAGGCTCACCCATTTTAAATAATATTGAATGAGTTCCTCGTTTTTCAATGCAGCATAGTATTCCATTGTGTGAATATACCACAGCTTCTCTACCCATTCGTTTGTTGGTGGGCACCTGGGTTGTTTCCAACTCCTTGCTATTGTGAACAGAGCTGCAATAAACATGGGTGTGCATGAATAACCCTTTTGAGAATAAAGTAGTAATAAAAGGAAAAGGAGGAAAATTTTTAAAAGCTTCCAAAATAAAGGCTGTTTGGTTACTAAAGATGTAATGATAGTATTGCAATTCAAAATAGAAAATAATTTGTTAATATTAATACAATTTTTAAAAAATATTACATTTAGGCACACCCATGTTTATCGCGGCTTTGTTCACAATAACAAGGAGTTGGAAACAACCTAAGTGCCCATCAACAAATGAATGGATAGAGAAGCTGTGGTATATTCACACAATGGAATACTATGCTGCATTGAAAAACAAGGAACTCATGCAATATTATTCAAAATAGGTGACCCTGGAGGACATTATGCTGAGTGAAATATCCTAGTCACAAAAGGACAAATACTGCATGGTGCCACTGTTGTAAAACAGGACTGACCTTGGGGTTGGGGAGAGACTGAGAAAGATGGGTTCAATAATGTATACTGCACTGAAACAGATGAGGGAGAAAACTGTTTAAAAGGGATATGTGATTAGGTATTTTTGTCATGACAGGAGTCCAGAACGAAGGCTGCATAGTGGAGTCGACCTAGGGGGAGGGATTGTAAAACAAAGAAAGAATTTTTCTTTTACTTTTCCAAGAGGGTAGTGTACTAGGCGGGAGGGTTGAGAGGGGAGAAAAGTGCCACAATGAATGAATGGAAATCCAAAGACTCTGTAAATTTTCACTGAAATGAATAATAATTTTTTAAAATGAACAGGCAAAAAACCTACATTTAAAAATTAAATATTTGAGCAATTTATATGTAAGCAATTTATAACTATATTTAGAGTATACCATTCTATGATTAAAATTTATAATAAGCTTACATATATAACAATTACTGATTCTGAAACTGTGATAAATAAATAAGAAGACCTGGTGACAGAATAATACATGCTGTGCTTCTAGCCAAAAGGTTAGTGGTTGGAATCCACCAATGGCTCCAAAAGAGAAGGATAGGCAGTCTTTATGCATAAAGATTGACAGCCTTAGAAATCAGACAGAGAGTAGTTAAGAGTGGGAACAAACTTAACAGCTGCATGTGGGCTTGACAAATGCATAAATAGATAAAAATATGTGATGGTATAAATCCTGTACTTCTTGATACATGTTTTAAAATATAACTTAAATTCTACTTTGTAGAAATTTTAGCCTTTTTAGTGCTACAGATACAATATTCAAATTTGTAACTGGATTTTTGAAGTTGTAAAAACTGAGCTTTAACAGGACAGAAAGCAATAAATGTTGGAGAGGATGTAGAGAGATAGAAACTCTCATATACTGTTAGTGGGATTGTAAAATGGTACAACCACTCTGGAAGGCAGTTTGGTGTGTCCTCAAAGAGCTTAACCCAGACATTCTATATGAACCAGCTATTCCACAACCAGGAATATACACTGAGGAAATTAGTACTGAGACACAAATGGAGATTTGTACACCTATGGCAGAGTTATTCATAATCACAATAATATGGAGAAAATCAAGAGATAGATTGCATTGGGAAAGTCAGCTGTCAGGGACCTCTCCAGATAACTGAAGAGCAACGACATCAGGCTGGAGATTAAGGTGTGCCTGATCCGGGCCATAGTCTTCTTGGAGACAAGGATTCGGAAGCTCCATCTGACATACTCTGGGCGTGTTGCAAGGAGGGATCAGTCCTTGAAGAAGGACATCATGCTTGGTAGGGTTGGAGGGACAGTGCAAGAACGGAAGACCCTCGATGAGATGGATTGATTCATTGATTGGAATAATAGGAGTAGGTGTTAAGAGACTGTGAGGTTGTCACAGGATAGAGCAGGGTTTAGGGCTCTTGTACATAGGGTCGCTATGAGTCACAGGTGACTTGACAGCACATAACAACAACATTAATCCATCTTGTTGCATATATCCCCCTCTTTCTCTGATTCTCTAGCAATCTCTCATTTGCATCAAAATCTTTGAATGAGTTTCTAAGTTCCCTGGAAAATCACATAAAGCAGCTTGTCCTGGACATAAGTCTATGGAGTGCTTTGGGCTCAAGGTCAACAGCACGCCTGACATATCATATACTGGCCACATGTCCAAGATGATCAGATATATAAAGATCAACATTATGGAAGTTGAAGGGGAAAAAAAGTCTTTCTGGGATGTTTCCCTTTCAAGAGGGGAAAGCTCCAGATTTCAGTGTGACAGTCTTCAAACCCTAGAAACGGAGGGACTGCACATAATGACGTGTTCTACTCAAGATTACAAATTGCTTCCTCTGTGGCTGGAATCTATGGACATGGACAAGGCATTCTTAAGGGAAGAAGAAACCATGGAAGGCATTTTTAATGGAAGTGTGGAACACTCACTGAACTTATTATATGATCAGTAGTCTTGCTGAAAATCCATGGATATGATCTTTAAAACAAAAACAAAAAAAAAAATCACAAACTCTTGAGACAGTGTTTTCTCTCCTTGCTTCTTCTAATGGAGGTTGTTGTTGTTGTTGACATCAAGTTGGCTACAACTCACAGCAGATCTACAACTTGCCCTATTCTGCACCATCCTCAGCATCTCTGAGGTCTTCAAGTCCACTGTCAGTCTCTATATCAATCCATCTCGTTGAGGGTCTTCCTCTCTTTCTTAGGCCCTCCATCTTTCACAGCTTGATGTGTTCCTGACAATATGCCCAAAGTATGTGTGACGAAGTTTCATCATCCTTGCCTCTAAGGATCACTGTGGTAGAACTTCCTCTCAGACAGCCTCGTGGCAGTCCCTCAGATATTCAGTACTCTTCTCCAACACCACAATTCAAAGTCATCAATTTTTCCTCTTTCATCTGTATTGACTCTCTAAGTTGCACAGGAAGTAACTGAAAAGATCATGGCTTGGATCAAGAGTATCTTAACTTTTAAATGGACTTAGTTGCTCTTCAGCTCTTTGGAGAGACCCTTGACAGCAGATTTTTTCCATACAACATGATTTGTTACCTTTTTAAACTTTTTTTATTATTATTAATTTTAATAAAAATTTACAGAGACTTAGGATTTCCATTCATTCATTGTTGCACTTTTAACAAATGGTGTTGGAAAAATTGGGAAATTATCTGCAGAAAACTCAAGCAAGATCCACACCTCATTCCACACACAAAAACCAACTCAAGGTGGATCGTGGACCTAGGACTAAACCCAAGGATTATAAACTTCATTAAAGAGAAGTTTGGAAGAACTCTAGAAATCCTAATCCACAACATACATAGTCTTCCAAGCATCCTGAAAAGCCTACAACCAGGAGAGAATAAAATAGACGAATGGGACCTTCTAGAAACCAAATCTTTACGCACATCCCACAACTTCTGCAACAGGATAAAAAGGAAAGCCACAGACTGGGAAAAAGTATTTGGTAATGACATGTCAGAAAAGGGACTCATAACTAGAATTTATAAAATACTCAAGCACCACAACAAGGTAAAGGTAAATAATCCAATTGAAAAAATGGGCACAGGCTATGAAAAGACACTTCACCAAAGAAGACGTTCAGATGGCAAACAAACATATGAAGAAATGTTCAAAATCCCTAGCTCTAAGAAAGATGAAAATCAAAACAACTATGAGATATCATCTCACGCCAGTAATTCGAATAGCTTTGTTACCTTTTGACTGCTGCTACCACGAGTGTTGATTGTGAATCTAAACAAAACTAAACCAACTCTCATAGAATGTGTTAATTGGCTTTTTCCATGAAGATGGTGCCAAAAGGAAGCCCTTGCCCCTCCCAAAACCATAGTCTTCGCAATTACGTGCTAAGCATTGGATAGTTGGACAGTTAATAGGGATGAGAGAAAGAGAATTGATGCCTTTGAGCTGTGGTGCTGGAGAAGAGTGTTGAATATACCATGGACTGCTAGCAGAAGAAACAGGTTTGTCCTGGAGAGGGTGAAGCCAGAATGCTCCTTGGAGTCAAGGATTCTGAAGCTTCGTCTGACATACTTTGGGCATGTTGCTAGGAGGGGCTTTTCCTTGGAGAAGGACATGAGGCTGGGAAGGGTGGAGGTCGGCAAAGGAGATAGACCAGGTGGATTGACATGGTGACTGCTGCAATGGGCTCTTGTGTGTCAGAAGGTGTAAGACTGGCATAGGATAGAACTGGGTTCCGATTTTTTGTTCACAGGCTCGCTGAATCATGCTCGACTCGACAGCACCTAACAACTAACAACATCCATAATGTCTTCCTTATTCCTGTGTGACTAGCAACAGGTATTTGTGAAACCAAACACCAAAAACAAAGCCATTGCCACCAAGTTGACTCCAGCTTACGGCGACGCTGTAGAATGGAGGAGAACTGACAGCAGGATTTCTACAGCTGTAAACCTTTACAGAGGCCAGCTGCTGATCTCTCTTCCCAGGAGGGCCTGATAAGTTTGAATCACTGACTTTCTGGTTAATAGCCACATTTTTAATGACTATCCCACCACGGCTCCTAAGAACCAGTGACCCAGAGCTCGGCGGCAAGCACATATCAAGTAAAACACGTCGTTCATTGCAGTTGAGTCCTCCTGATTTATGACCACCTCCTCCACAGTTGAAAGCCCAGTTCTATGCTACTACTATGATCAGTTGCATGTTAAATTGTCATGATTCAGAGTTTCCATTGATTGATTTCTAGCCCACTTTTCCTAGTTCATCTTCAACAAAACCTTTAGAGCAACACACAAGCTTCCCCTGACCAAAAAGTGGTAACTGCATACAAAGTACATTGGTCTGGAATTCAACCTAGGTCCATAAAAGTGAAAGGCAAAAATTCTACCATTGAACTACTTTTGTTGTTATTGTTATGCACTCTCAAGTCAGAACCGACTCATTGTTGACTATCTGGCAGATTTCAGAGGCAGCTAAATCCCACAGGAGGAGATTGCCCATCTTTCTCTTGGTAGCAGCTTGTAGGTACAACCTTTGAGTTGGCTGTGCAACTCCTAGTTGTAATTACGTGCTGTCAAGGCAAAACCAGCTCATAGCTGACCCCTAGTGGGTTTTCAGAGTCTGTATATTACACAGGAAGAGATTACCCATCTTTCTCCCTCAAAGCAGTTAGTGGATTCTAACAGCCTTCCTTCGAGTGGCAGCACAGCTCCTTACCACTAGGCCACCAGAGCTACCTGGGTAAAGTAAGATGCTGCTGTGTACAATCCAGTTGGAACTGGCCCACTGCTGGTTTTCAGAGGCAGTTAATCACTTGGGAGAAGATTGCCCCGCTTTGTTCTGCAGAGCAGCTGGTGGATTTGAACTGCTTACCTTTGTGTTGGCAGTGTAATTCCTTATCACTAAGCCATTAGTACATAATTCATTAGTTAAACCAATCTAGGGCCTTGGGAATATTTCTAGCATTGTGTTTAGGGAAATCAGAAGAACTTCACACTGCAGAGTTCAGAACTTCCATATTTTCACTCAGGTAACCCATTTATTATGTATTTATTGCCACTTACACAACTTCCTTACTCCTTAGATGTTATTTTTGTAATCATAAGTGTGGACACATTGTCTTAATAGATACATTATTGGGGGGGGGGATGTGGTAGTTGTTGCTGTTAGGTGCCATTGAGTCACAGACTGTGCTATCCTGTCCCATCTTCATCATCTCTGACAAACCTTAGCCCATTGCTACAGTCACTATCTCAATCTATCGCATTGGAGGCATCCCTCTCTTTCACTGACCCTCCACCTTTCCAAGCATGATGTCAATTTCCAAGGAATAGCCTCTCCTAGCAGCATGTCCAAAGTATGAGAAATGGAGCTTCATCATCTTTGTCTCATGGAGCACTCTGGCTGCACTTTTTCCAAGGCTATTTGTTCTTTTGGAAGTCCATGGGATACTCAGTATTGTTCTCCAGCACCAGAACTCATAGATAACAACGCTTATTCTGTAATTCTTATTCATTGACCAGCTCTCAGATACATAGCAGGTGGTTGAAAAGACCATGGCCTGAATCAGGTGTACCTGAGTCTTCAAGCTCACATCACTGCTCCTAAGTATTTTAGAGAGGTCCTTGATGAGAACTTTCCCAATCAGTATTTCTCTTGAACTCCCAAATGCTAAGGCCAAGAGCACTGAATCCAAGCAAGATTGAATCTTTGACAGTTTCAGGTCTTTCTCCATCTATCATGATATGGTCTGTTGGTCGCATGGTGAGGACTTCTGTTTCTTTGATGTCAAGATGTAATCCATACTGGAGGCTGTAGGTCTTGATCTTCTGCAGCTAACATTTCAAGTCCTCCCCAGTTTCAGCAAGCAATTTTCTTGCATAATTTGGGTTATTGGTAAGCTTTCCTCTGACTCTGATGCCACATTCCATAATATAGGGTCCGGCTTCATGAATTATTGGCTTACAATACAGATTGAATAGGGATGGAAAAAGGATACATTTTTTATGCATAGCCTTCGGATCACTCCAAATAAGTTAATAAATTTTATATTGTGAGATTACAGGAAAAGTTAAGAAATGCGATTACGAGACCAATTTAAAAATTGCCTAACCCCTGGGGAAAGCAGTACGACATCTCCTTAAAAAGTTGAAAATATAAATAACATTTGATCCACTACTAGGTATTTAAGAGCTACAACACAACCAGCTGCATGCACTATCATGTTCATCACATCCATATTTATGAAAGCAAAGAAATGGAAACAGACCAAGTGCCCACCAACAGATAAATGGATAAACAAACGATGGTACATATATATAACAGAATTATTATGCAACACTGAAGAATAAGGAAGAACTTGTGACATAAAATAACCTTGCTGACATGTTGACAATTAAAATAAATCAGATACACAATATTGTATTAGTCCACTATTATTATTTTGAAGCTAAGAAAAAATACACAGTTAGAAAAAAAACTTTCTTTGGAGGTTACCAGGTATCAGAGGGAAGGAAAGAGACTAAAACATTAGATGTTGTAACTTGGATCAACGGAAAGACTATATAAAATCATGGCAATTAGCATAATATAAACTAAAAAGAAGAAAATTTCAGAGAGCTGTGCAAGTGTTAAAGACAAAAATTGATCATTGCAAAAAAAAATTGATCATTGCATACACACTATTACACTACCAGTATTAACAAACACTAATCTGCAAGTGGATCATAGACAGATAAAACTAACAGCTATTGGCTAGTTCACATCTATGATCATGCATAGATTTAGCAGATGTACTCAATATGAACATTTTTCTATTCTGTGCTGCAAATACACCCATGTATATAGTAGAACCCACATGGGGTGGGACAATATTGAACAAAGACCAAATACCCTGAGGAAGTGGGTCACTGGTCACGGGACCTCAGCACCACCATCTCCAGGACCGTCAAGGGCAATTGGCATAACAAGGACACTGTTTTGCATTCTATATCGGTGGCTGAGAATGTAAAAGCTGAACCAGGGTCATCTTAGCTGCAACTATTTTTCTTTCCTTGCCTGGAGCAAATAAGAGTAAAGAAAACCAAAGCTACGTGGAAACAATTAGTCCATAGCAGCAATAAACCTCAAAGTCCTCAAATTCTACAGACTTGAGACCCAAAGAGCTAGGTAGTTCAGGGTTACCCTTCCTAACTATCTGGGAAAGGATCACAAGAAATGGTCTTGAATGGAGTGGAAAGTTAATATAAACCAAAGGCAGGAATCACAATATTGTGATATTACCGAACTGGCAGAGACTGGTAGATGTCCTGAAAATATGGTCGTTTGTTGTTGGCAGGTGCCTTTGAATTAACTACAACCCACAGTGACTCTGTGAACAACAGGTCTGTCCTGTTCTACGCCTTCTTCACAATCTCTAACATGTTTGAGCTCATTGTTACAATTGCATCAGACCATCTTGTTGAAGGTCTTTCTCTCTCTCTGTGATTCTCCACCTTTCTCAGCATGGTATCTTGCTCCAAGGGCAAGTTCCTCCTGGAAATATGTCCAAAGTATGTGAGCTTCATTATCCTTGCTTCTAAGGAGCATGCTGGCTGTACTTCCTTCAAGACAGACTTTCTTGTTCTTTTGCTGTTAAGAGATAGCACCCTACTCCAAGAGGACAATTCAAAGACATCAATTTTTTCATCAGTCACCTTTGCTCAACTTTCAGGTACATAGGAAGCAATTTAAAACACCATGGCTTGGATCAGATGCACTTTAGTCTTTAAACTGACACGGATGTTCTTCAGTACTTTGGAGAGGTCCTTGACAGATTTTCCCAATGCAGCACATCTTTTGATTTTTTTTTTTTACTGTTTCTACTATGGGTGTTGATTGTGAATCCAAATAAAATTAAGCCTTTGACAACGTCAATCTTTTCTTCACCTATCATCATGTTGCTTATTGGTCCAGTGGAGAGGCCTTTTATT
>NW_006399786.1:17789405-17812749 GCF_000299155.1 Elephantulus edwardii | reverse complement strand
TGGAGTCAAGGATTCTGAAGCTTCGTCTGACATACTTTGGGCATGTTGCAAGGAGGGACTGGTCCTTGGAGAAGGACATCATGTTTGGGAGAGTAGAGGGACGGCACAGGAGAGGAAGACCCTTGATGAGATGGATCGATTCTGTGAGTAAAGTGGTGGGAATGAGTGTGTTTGAGACAGCAAGGTTGGCACAGAATAGTATTTAGGTATTTAGGGCTCTTGTACCTAGGGTCAATATGAGTCGCAAGTGACTCAATGGCACAACACAACAACAACATTGCATTTATGAATGTATTCCCATATGCATTTGTCTCCAACTTCTACGTTACCTGGACAGTTATTGGGTCTGTATCTCATGTAATGATAAACCTTAAAGTGAAAAAAATGTGGATGTACTTTTAAATGTTTTCTTAAATTGCTTAGGTTGTTCTCTTACTGAATCTTCCCTTTAAGCACATGAAACTATTAGGCTGTGCATACAATATTATA
Organism: Elephantulus edwardii; assembly: GCF_000299155.1. NCBI lineage: Eukaryota > Metazoa > Chordata > Mammalia > Macroscelidea > Macroscelididae > Elephantulus > Elephantulus edwardii. The sequence continues at coordinate 17,812,260 of NW_006399786.1, read as the reverse complement.
ATTTCGAGGTATTTCTTTAAGTGGTTTATGTTAATATCACCTCCTTTGTGATTGTTAGCCTGTGAAAACTCACTGGAGGGTCAGCTATCAGTTGGTTCTGACTTAACAGCCCATAACAACAACAACATTGCCATTACATTCAGCGATAAGGTAAGTATTGCTGTTTAAGAGTAACATTAGTACAAAAACATACTAAAGATTCTGCACAGTCTGGTATGGAGGAGATCCTTCAGGAGGCAGGGTGGACAAGATGAGTTACTCCACTAAGTCCACTAACCTAGAAAACGGAACCTAAACGTTGAGAATTCAAGCAGGGCTTGGTAAACTCGCTGGAGGGTCAGCTAAGAGTCAGTTCTGACTCCATGGTTCACAACAGAAGCACTGCTAAGGAAAAGCCTGGTGAGGTGCCGCCATAAAGATGACGGGGGAAATATGCCAGCTTTGGATTACCTTCTCTGTGTTTCTAACCAGATCATTCCACATATTTCACACTCAGAAAACAAAACAAACCCTCATTGCTTCGAGTGGGAGCTGACTCTTAGTTGATCCTCCAGCAGGATTCCAGAGGGTATAAACTGTATCTGAGGAGACTTCACTGGCTTCCTCCCTCAGAGCAGCTGGTGGATTCGAAGTGCAATCCTTTAGGCTGACAGCACACCTCCCTCCCCTCTAGGCCATCACAGCTCTCTATTTTACATGATTTCCTGCCAATAGAGCCATAGTCTTTCCCGTTACTTCCTAAGCATCTGAACAGAAGCAGCTAAGATCCTCCACAGGATGGATTGACACAGTGACTGTAGCAATGGCCTTGCAGAACAGGAGGCTGCTGCAGGACAGGGAGGAGTCCTGATGCATTCACAGGACAGCTATGAGTCCTAGTTGACTTATGGCAAGAAACAGCAACGCGATACTAACAACCGCCAAGTTAACATTTTTACCTCTAAAATTGGTTGAAGGGATGCAGCATTTGAAGAATGCCTCCTGGGGCATCAGACACCGCCCCCCAAGTTCGCTGATACATTGTTCTCCAACAGCATGAAGACTCCCACAAGGGCAGAAAATCATACTGGGGGAAACAAGCAAAACTGGAGGCAGGTCCAGGGTCACCAGTACAAAGGGAACCCATTTTCCAAATTCTTTTAACCAACAGAGTCCTGTTGCATTTAACACATCTCTAATTTCTGTGCTGTGACGCCAAGTTTCTTTTTGGTACAGTTCTTTCGGTAAATCACATCCAAAATACGATTTGGAGGGGGGAAAATTGCACCTTCTTATGAGCCCACCACGTACTCGAAAGACCCAGTGCACAAATCATTTGCACCTGTACCATTTCCATCCCGTTCTAAGCTAATTTTAAAAAGGCTCTGAAAGCCTGCCAACAGCACATGTGCACAGAAGATAAAATGTAATAGCAATTAATCCAATCATCTCTGATTTAACGTTAATTTAACCCAGTGGATTATGCCTTGTTTTGTGTGCAACTGTGTTGATCCTGCTACATTTCAGAGAGCCCCCAAATCAATCAAGTCACAATCCCTAATTGCAGTCAAAATGGGGATTTCCACTCAGCAGGGCTCTTCTCTAGAGTATCCATTCCTCCCAAGGAAGAAAGGGAAGTCAAAGAAAGAGGCGTCTCTAATAGCAGGCTGCTAGCATCACAGCTGATGGTGTCAGGACTAGCTGTGAGGAGTGGCCTAGTGTTTGCTGGTGTATTCAATTGCATCAGGGCTTCTTGCCAGAATGAACAAGAAAGGGCCATCAGAGAAAAGCCAGTGGAAGCATAGTTGCTGTTTAAACTAGAAACAAACAAAAACAACCAGGAGGGAGAAAAAAAATCTGAGGATACAAGTGTTTCCATTCCCCTTACAGTACTCCTGATTACAGCAGTTAAAGGCCTGAATTAGGACAGCTGTAATTGAAAACTAACACCAGGCGCCCTCCCCTCACTTCAACCCTAGTCTGATTTAACTGGGCCAGAGTGTCAGCTTGTATTCTCAAAAGCCAAGGCTGATTGTGAAGACATGTGTGTATTACCAGGTGAAATAAATACAGAAAGTTTCAGGTTGCTAATTCCTTCTATTGGGGTGTAATTGAGAACTGAAATCATAAAAGGTGTTACCTGGGTTCAGCGGCTGCCCCAGAAGTTCAATTGTAGTTCAGCCTTAGTTAAGGATTAGTTAATAGATACTTCACATAAAGTGCCACCATGTTCTTTTTCATAATTTTTCTCTCCCCTCCTCCTCCCTTCCTTTGCAGCTGAGAATAATTAACTGTTCTTTTGTGAGTGTCATTTGTTCTCAAGGAATTAAATGCCACCTTATTTCCCAGAACAAGAATTCAACTGTCATAATTATAGCTTCATTTCAGAAGCAAAAAAAAATCATAATTTATTACAGATTGTTCAGCATGTGAGATAGGTTTAAATGTCATTGGAAGTAAATTGTGGAATGTCATGAAGGGGGTTTAGCCACCACTGTAATTGATTTATATTTCACATTCAAAATGAATAACATTCATCCATTGTTCTTGTATTATATAACTCTGACAGCAATCTCATGGGGATGGAGCATTCAACTTGGTCAATAGACAATAATAATAATAATAACAATAATAAAAAAATAACAACAATATGTCAATTCTCAAGATAAGCTGTGAAATTAGCATAACCACACACATACCACAAAAAAACCAACCCAACATAATTCCAACCATACACATTAAAAAATGGAAGCTAAATCTATTTGGTATGTATTTCAAAGGGCATGCATTTGAAAAGTAACACTGAGCCACACAAAGTTAGAAGACTCTCAGAGGTTTTGATGAAACTCAGAAAAATAAAGGACTGTCAGAATTAAAGTTTAGTCTATATCTGGGTTTGAAAGTAAAACGACAATAATTGGGGAAAGGGATTCTTAAATAGATAAAAAATCAATCCTACTTTGAACAATAATTACTAAGTATACAGTGTGATGCTAAAATGTAATAATGATGTAAGTAATATAGTAGAGGGAGTCATACTTGGTTAAACCATTAAATACCTGCAGATACCTTTTATTCAAGGTGAAGTGAATTGGACGTTGCTTCTCATTTCTTAAAATCATATCACTGGATTTGTACATTGCTGTTGTTGTTGTGTGCTATGGAGTCACTTGCAACTCTCAGAGGCCCTATACACAAGCAAAAATAAACTCACACCTAGCAGGGACAATCTGCATTAATGGTAGATATTTCATATGAGCCATACTTTTAGAAGTAAAATCAGAACTCCCCTAGCTGCCTGTCAGTGTTGTTGCTGTTGTTTGGTGTCCTTGAGTTGACTACAACCATGGTGATCGTATGAACAGCAGATCTGTACCCTGTCCTGTCCTGTGCCATCCTCATCATATCCAATATACTTGAGTCCATCATTACAGCCACTGTGTCAATCCACCTTGTTGAGGGTTTTCCTCTCTTTTCCTGATCCTCCAATCTTTTTCCAAGGACTGCCATGCTCAAAGTATATAAGATGAAGGTTTACTCTCTTGGTCTCCAAGGAACACCCTGGTGTCACTTTTTCCAAGACGTATTTGTTTCTTCTTTTGACAGTCCATGGCTAGTCAGTACTATTCTCCAACACTGTAACTCAAAGTTCTTCTCTCATCTCTATTAATTATCCTTATTCATTAGTTTTCATATGCATAATAGGTAACTGAAAAGACCATGGATTGGAGCAAGTACATTTTAGTCTTTAAACTGACATCATTTAAACTTCGAAGAGGTCCTTGAAAGTAGATGTTCCCAATGTGATATGTCTTGATTTCTTGACTGCTGCTATCATGACTGTTGGCTAAGGATACAAGTAAGCTGAAATAACTGACAATCTCAAGCCTTTCTCCATCTATCATGATGTTGCCTTTTGACCCAGGATTAAGGATTTTTGTTTACTTGATATTGAGATAGTATCCATATTGAAGGCTTTGGTCATCTGCATCAAGTGCTTGAGGTCTTTTTCATTTTTATTGAGCAAAGTTGTGTTATCTGCATGATGCAGGTTGTTGATATCCTTTGAAATACCTAATTTTTCCATTCTAAAAAAAGACATGGCGGGGAGACTTTGTTTACAAACAAATCAGTCTAATAATTTGGATATAGAAAATATTTTTACATACAATATATGGTTATTGTTCTTGTTGTATACTTTAAGTTGCAATTGACCCATAGCTGACCCTCCAGCAAGTTTTCAGTGGCAGGAAATCACATAGGAGTTGATTGCCTACCTTTCTCATACAGAACAGCTGGTGGATTCAAACTTCATACATTTTTGTCGATAGGTGAATTCTTCTCACTGGGCCATTATACATTAAAAGACATTTTTGTAGATATGATGTGATTAAGAATCTTGACAAGTTGGCATACAATCCTATGTTATCAAAATTCAAAAACAAGTTCAAGGCTATTGACTATATTCCTACTCACAGGGACCCTTTATCATTTCTAAAGCTGTAAATCTTAACTGGAGGTTATCTTTCTCCCAAAGAGCAACAAGTGGGTTTGACCTGATAAGATTTTTAGTTGACAGTCAAGCATGATGCCAGTTGTCTTTGTATTATCTAGATGGACCCTAACTCTAGTCACAAGGATTTTACTTAAAATGAAGTAGACAGTAGTGGACAATAGGAGAGGAAAGAGTAATGTGACCACCAATACACAAATTGTAATGATGAGGCCAGGAGCTACAGAACATCACCAGTACCTACAAGAGTAAAATGCAACTTAAAGATTTTCCTTTGGATCCATCAGAATGAACTAACTCTGCCAATTCCATGATTTTATAGCTCTTAAAAGATGTATTGCAATGGGAAAGTCTACTGTTAGAGACTGAAAAAAAAAGTACTGAAAAGCAATGGTGTCACTCTGGACACTAAGGTGTGCCTGATACAGGCCATGGGCTTTTCAATTACTTGCTGTGCATCAGAGAGCAAGACAATGACTATGGAAGATAGACGGAGAATCGATGCCTGTGAGCTGTGGTGTTGGAGAAGAGTATTGAGTATACCATGGACTGCTAAGGAAATGAACAGGTTCATCCTAAAGAGTCTTAAACCAGGCTGCTCCTTGGAGGTAAGGATTCTGAGGCTTTATCTGACTAGACATGTTGCAAGGAGGGACCAGTCCTTGGAGAAGGATGTCATGCTTGGGAGTGTGGAGGGACAGTGCAGGAGAGGAAGTCCCTCTATGAGATAGATTGATTCAGTCACTGGGGTAATGGATGTAGGTGTGTCAGAGACAGTGAGATTGGCACAGGATAGAGCAGGGTTTAGGGCTGTTGTACATAGGGTCTCTATGAGTGGCAGGTGACTCAATGGCACATAACAACAAGAAGAATAATATTGGACTTCCAACTTCCCAAACAGAATGATAATAAATCAGTGTTGTTTGAAGTCAAATAAAGTTAGTTAGAATTTGTGACAGTGAATGGCAGCCAGAAATTAATACACAAGGGTAGAGAGACGGAGCCAATCCACTAACAGCTGTTCCAAGATCAAGTTATCTCCATACTGTCTGGCTTTGGGATGAGAAATTCAACCTCTACTGACTCGACAACACATAACAACAACAACAACATCATCAAGAAGGAATTAAAAAGTAAGACACTTATAATAAATTATCATTTATTTGAATACAGCATAAAATGGTTTGCTCTGGGATATGTGACAATAATTTTCTATAGCAAATGTATTGGAATATCTCATCCCATTCCCATTTTCCTTTAGTGTATACAAGGGGACATCATCTGAGCAGTTTTGAAGCTGTTTTTATATCTCTCTCCGCCCATTGGCTCAAGAACAACTACCAACAGACCTAAGTTTTTGAAATACGAGCCAGAGCCTCAGAACAAGACAAGACTCAATCTTGCACAGCTAATTTCATTGGAAGATAGGTCTCATGGTTGGCCATCTGTCTTATGTCAACCCACTTACTCATTTAAAAGGTCCACAAATATTCATAACGTGTCTACTTTGTGCATGGCTTTTGAGAGGTCATAAGCATAGAAAGGACAGAGATATAGTATCCAGTAAGTACTTAATTATAGTGTGCTGCTAACCAATAGGTCACCCTTCTCTGGAGGTTCAAATCCAATAGCAGTTCCTCAGGAGAAGATGGACAAATCTTCTCTCCTTGATCATAACCTGGAAAACCACTGAAAGGCCCGCCATAATTCAGTTCTAACTTAATGGCAATGAATTTGAGTTTGGGGGTTTTGAGTGCTGACTACTATTTATTGAGCACTTTCCCTGTGTCAGGCACTGTGCCAGCACTCTACATAACTCATCCAAGATATCCAGTGAAAGAGTCATGACTATTCCATACTTATAAAAGAGAAGGTTCACAATCAAAGGACAAGAAATGTGTCCAAGTTTTGAGTAGTACAGCGGTAGGAGGATCTTTAGTTTAAATTTAGTTATGACTATCCAAAGCCTTCGAAAGAAGATGAAAGGAATACACAAAGTCACTGTATCAAAAAGAATTGGCTGCCAATGAAAAATTTCAGGAAGTTTCATATGAACACGAGCCAGCGGTAACAAAGGAAGAAGCTCAAGCTGTGCTGAAGGCATTGACAAAAAAAATAAGGTTCCAGGAATTGATTTGGTACCAATTGTCACATTTCAACTAAAATAGGCAGTCCTGGACATATCTAAATTTGGAAGACAGCTACTTGGCTGGCTAACTGGAAAAGATCCATATTTGTTCCCACTCCCAAAAAAAGATGATTCAACAGAATGTGGAAATTATCACGCAATGCAGGAAAGGAAGATCTTGGATGAACTGGATTGACACAATTAGTAGGGTAATGGGGGTAGATGTGTCAGAGACAGTGAGATTGGCTCAGGATAGAACAGGGTTCAGAGTTCTTTTGCACAAGGTCACTATGAGTCAAAGTCTACTCAATGGCACATGACAACATCATCATTAATATTACATGTCGGAAATCCAAAGTCTCTGTAAATTTTCATTAAAATTAATAAAAAAATAATACTACATGTAAGGAGGCAAGGATTCTAAAGCTCCATCTGACATGCTTTGAACATGTTGCAAGGTGGGATCAGTCCTTGGAAAGGGACGTCATGCTTGGAAAGGTGGAGGGACAGCTCAGGAGAGGAAGGCCCTTGGTGAGATAGTTCAGTCATTGTGGTAATGGGGATAGGTGTGTCGGAGACGATAAGATTGTCCTTGCCAATAAGATTGGCAAGGGACAAAGCAGGGTTTAGGACTATTTTACATAGGGTCGCTATGAGTCACTGGCGATTCAACAGCACATAAAAACAAACAAAATATTACTGAAGATCACCCAATAATGGATAAAACATAGACTGAGAGAGAACTGTCAGAAGTTCAAGCTGGGTACAGAAGAGGCCGTAACACCAGGGATATCATTGCTGATGTCAGATGGATCCTGGTTGAAAGCAGAGGGTATCAAAAGAATATCTGTGTGTTTTAATTACCATGCAAAGATACTTGACTGTTTGGATCATAACAAATTATGGCTAACATTGAAAAATGGGAATCTCAGAGCACTTGATGCTCATATACACCTATATCTAGACTAAAAAGCAGTTGTTCAAACAGAGCAAAGGAACACTGCATAGTATAAAATCAGGGAAAGTATGCATCAGGGCAGTATCCTTTCTATATATCTATTCAATCTGTATGCTGAGCAAATAGTGTGTGAAGCTGGACTCTATGAAGAGGAATGTAGTATCAGGATCAGAAGTCTGTATCAAGACACAATCTTGTCTGCTAAAAGTGAGGAGAACCTGAAATACTTGCTACAGAAAATCAAGAACAAAAGCCTTCTTTGGGGATTACATCTCAACATCAAGAAAACAAAAGTCTTCACTAGGGAGCCAACACACAGCATCATGATAGATGGGAAAAGGTTACATATAGACCTATGCAATTACTCAAAACAATAAGCATTTAAAATAAAAGGCAATATGCTCTAAAAATAGCAAAAGAGCCAACTGTAGAAGTGAGACTGGAAGAAAAAAAATTTAAAAAAAAAAAGAAGTGAGACTGGAAAATTGAGGATGGGGAGATTTTGCAGAGTAATTTGTTTTCTATCCCTCAACTTAATGAAGCCCATACATAGGCTAAGAAATTCTGATGAAAGACCCTTGAAGTACTTCATTATTGATTCTGAATCTCAAGTCATTCCTAGGTCTTCCCTTCAGGCTACAAGACTGGACCTGGCTGGATTGATGCTTTTAGGGCTGAATTCTCAAGTTGTATTGATTGGCAAATTGCAGCTCATTTTCATGAGGGCAAACTAAAGCCCTCATTACTCCTTTGTACCTAAAATGCCATCAGTTAAAGAAAAATTAAATGAGTTCTGTAGTAGTTAAAAGGACTCCTAGTAGATAGCCTATGAGGCATTGGTGGCCTAGTGATTAAGGAGTTGTGCCACCAACATAAAGGAAGATGGTTTGGATCCACCAGCTGCTTTTTGGAAGAAAAAACATTTTTCTTCCTGTGCATTCTTATAGCCTCTGAAAGCCCACTGAAGGGTCAGCTGTGAGTTGGTTCCAAGGAGTTGAGTTGAGTTGATAGCCCAAGGATAGAAACCCCCAAATCAAAGGCTGGAAAGTTTGCAAGCATCCTTTAAACAAAATGATTCCTGTTCCTACAAAAAAAGGAATGGCATTGGACAGCTAAATCAACTTCTGAATCAGATTTAGGGCCTTTTCTGCAGACCAGTGGACAGTAATCACTTCCAGTGACAGTCAACAAAGTTAGATTTAAACCACTGATCCATAGGTGAAAGGTCCCTTACCTAACCATGGCTATTCCATACTGTTCTATCATCTGTCACTGTATCCCAAGGCCCAATAATCTAATAAAAAAATATTTGATTACATGTGAGATTTATGAGGTTCCACACTGACACAAATTATAATTCAATACAAGTCTGTCCAAAAAGGTTCCTTTCTCTCTCTCTCTCATACACACATATATTATTTGGTAACTTGTCACTCAGAAAGACAGATGACAATTATTCTCCTTGGGCATTTGGGAGACAAAATGGTGCACTGCTTTGGTTGTGATAAAAATTCATCTTCTTTTATGATTATTAATCAAAAATTTATTTCCCTTTGACTAACCCCAGTAAAAAGTTATCATCTACTTCTGCCTATACATATTTCACTACTAACGAGAGGTTTCTCCCTCTCCCATTCTCAGCATTGCAGAATTACCATCATTCCTGAGACCTCTTTTGAGTTCCTTGACCAGAAGAAGCATTTAGCTGTGTCATCCATGATGTATTGCACATTTAATTGCACTATGCAGCTATTCAAAAAGCATTCAGAAGTAATCATTTAGCATTAATATCCCAGGGCAATCCAAGGTCACAGTACATTAAAAACTAATTCACAGTGGTTCAAGAATGCATTTTTCATATATGGAGTAACATAATTCTTTTATGATAAAAATGATAGTGGTATTACAGGATGATGAGATACAAGATATTCTGAATATCCATCATTGAACCTATTGTACAAATGGCTAAGTCAGACCTTTGTTCTTCTCATAACTCAACACGCCACTAATGGGTATTAAACACTATGGACCATGTTAACCTTTTCTATGATGGACCATGTTTTAAAGAGAAATGACCCTCATTTGTTATCATATGCATCACACGGATTTACTACTTATTATGCCAATTTCACTTTTAAATATCTATCTGGTATTTTCTGTAATCATTCTATCATCTAAAATGATAACATTTCTAAATGTAACTAAAACCTTTTTTTAGTAAAAAGCTACATACAGACACACACACATTCTTTTGGCCTTGAGAAATAATGACAGTAAATAAAAGAACAACATGGCAGAGATGTGATAAAGTAGTGACATTACCTATTACCTATTGGCAGTGATTTAAATCTCTGTATATGGGTGTGCCCTATTAACCCCATCCCACAAATTCTATAGAAAATAAAACTATTAAAGCTTGTGTCAAAGTTGTCCTAGGGCTACTGTGTCACTACACATAATGTAACAGCATGGTAAGGTTTCATCCTCTAAACCCCACCATGTTTCACATCGCCTCCTATTAGTGACACTATATCACAATTTGCTGCCATCCATCAGGGAAAGGCTTTGCAATCCAAAGAGAAAATGTTAACACAACAAACATGTCGGGAGTTTATTTCAGAGCTTCTTAGCAATGCCATTATATGATACCGGGCTGTATTGGTACCCCATTATTTCTTTATACTTCTCATTTTTAAATAAATTGCTCAATTTATTTAGTCTATTAGGCTGAACATAAGTCAGAACTGTTGTCCAGTGTAGAGGGTCATTGAAATCAAACCTCTGACCAAGGCTCTGTTTTAGGTGCAGGGCATGAGTCTAGTGTGGACAACTCCTGTGACAAAGACAAGATATACAACCACAAAACACAAACTTAAAATGTGGCCAGCAACAGCTCACACACATTACACAACTGTCAGTGTGTGATGTTGACTGTGCACTGAGTTCAGAGGTGTTGAAATCTCCATCTTTCCTCTCTGTCTCCTGCACTACCATGCTTTTGTTCTCGGGTATTCATGTTTTGCTACACAAGCTGCATTTCTCCAGACCCCTAGGAACTTCTTTCCCCAAAATTGCAAGGGGGGGAATGAGCATACTCAGGATATAGTGACATAAAAGAAAGCTGTGGAAAATTAATAACAACAATAATTTTGCTACCGGGGTTGACGATAACAGATCAATGTGACTGAGAAAAAAACTGAATAGTCATTTTATTTCAGAAAGTACTTAATACATTAAAAAGCTCTAGTTTCCTTGCCCTGTTTATGGGTGAGGCCAACATATGTGATTTGTCCAAGACTTGGTTGACAAGAGTGGGAAATGTTTAAGATATGTTTAAAATACTCTTCAGTGTGTCTGTTGAGCAATTTTTTGGCAACCAGCCCCATTTGATTTCCTTCTGTTCCAATTTTTTTCCCTTTCTGCAACTCATAGTGATCTTATGAACAATAGATTGCAACCTTGCCCTATCCTGCAATACATTCACATTCTCCACCATAGGAAAATACGCTGTCAAGGTTCCCTCCAAAGTGCTAAAGAACACCTTAAATACTAAGGGGCTCCTAAGCCAAGACACAGTATCCAGCTGAGAATTTGACAATGAATAAGGATGACTGAAGAAAAACGGATGTCTTTGAATTACAGTGTTGGGGAAGAGTACTGCATTGACTGCAATGACTATACTGAAGAGGACCTATTGACTGACAAAAGAACAAATCAATCCGATTTAGAAGTGCAACCATGATGCTCCTTAGAAGTAAGAGTGGTGAAAGTTCACCTCACAAACGTTGGGCACGTTTCCAGGGGGGTCCAGCCCTTGGAAAAATTCCTCATGCTGAGAAAGATGGGGTTTGAGGGGCGGGGAAAATTGCCAACAAAAGGGATTGTCACAGTGACTGTCCCAATGAGGTCATGCACATAGGAGACAGTGCAGGATGGGGCAAGGCGCAGATTCTTTCAGATCACTAGAAGTCCTAGTGAGAAGGTTCATAACAACAATATGCTATCAGCCCCAAGGTGAACACAGGGGAAGATCACATAGATTACTAGAAACCTCTTTCTTCAAACAATTTTAAGACAACAAATCCATACCTGAAAGAATTGGGCAAACTAGTCATTCTGGTGTCAATTGTTTGTATAACAACAGTTCACCGTATCTTTTTAATGGAGTCTCAGTTTTCCCAGCCACAGTCCCAAAGTCCAAAGACCAGTAGAACCTGATGAATTCTTGAACTAGATAAACAAAAGGTTTGAGATCTACATGTCTTGGTGATGAAGATTGAAGGGTATCTCTTTCCCTTCCATTCCCCTCTCTTTTTCTCCTTTCAGTTCCCCTCTTCCAATTCTCTCTGAACAGAAGATTTTGGGGATGAGAAAAATAAACCAAATAGTGGGGAGAAGAAGTTGGACTTGCCGAAAAACCTCTTAATAAATGCACTGAAGAATATCTTGAATGTATCTTAAGCTTTTCCAACTCTTCTATCACTCAAAAGTTGTAAACAAATCACATATGTTGGCCTGTTGGTCTTACCCATAAACAAAACAAGGGAACAAGAGATTTCCAATACATAAGTATCTTCTGATATAAAATTACTATGATATGCAGATAATACAACCCCACTTGATGAAACTGAGGAGGACCTGAAGCACTTGCTGCAGAGCGTCAAGGACTGCAGCCTACAATATGGATTGAGGCTCAATGTCAAGAAGACAAAGATTCTCACCACTGGGCCAGTTGGCAGCATCAGGATGGATGGTGAAGAGATTGAGATTGTTCACAGCTTTAGTTTGCTTGGCTTCTCAGTCAACACTCTCGGCACCAGTAGCCAGGAAATTAAAAGGCTCATTGCCATGGGAAAGTCTGCTGTTAGGGACCTCTCCAAAGTACTGGAGAACAATGATGTCTCTCTGGAGCCTAAGGTGCACCTGATACAGGCCAGGGTCTTTGCTATTACTTGTTATGCATCAGAGAGTTGGACAATGACTAAGGAGGATAGAAGGAGAATTAATGCCTTTGAGCTGTGGTGCTGGAGAAGAGTATTGAGGGTACCATGGACTACTAGGAAAACAAACAGATTCATCCTGGAAAGGGTTAAACTGGGTGGCTCCTTGGAGGCAAGGATTCTGAGGTTTCATGTGACACACTTTGGACATGTTGTAAGGAGGGACCAGTCCTTGGAGAGGGACATCATGTTTGGTAGGGTGGAGGGACAGCGCAGGAGGGAAGGTTCTCTATGAGGTGGATTGATTCAGTGACTGGGATAATCGGGATGGGTGTATCGGAGACGGTGTGATTGGCACAGGACAGAGCAGAGTTTAGGGCTGTTGTACATAGGGTCACTATGAGTCACAAGCTACTCAACGGCACATAACAACAATAACAACATAATTCACTCAGCCACACGATTTGTTATCTTTAAGACCAATAACAATATTATCACTGATTTCTCCATATATATATTCATGAAAATTATGCTATATAATTTTGCTTTAAACATACAGTGACAAGAGTTCTAGTTTCTGCCACTAGTTTGCTATCTAGTTGTTGTTTTACATACAAGTTATTGAACTACTCTGGGATTCAGATTCTTAATATCTAAAATGATAGTATTAGATAAATTCTCTTATATCCCTTTCAGTCTTAATATGCTACCTTTTTCTTCCTCCAATTTATATTATTGTCAAAGGACAATATCTATCCATAAGGAAGAGCTGATGAAGAAATTGATCTACAGCCTAATTCTGAAGAATAAGAGGATATTGTTAGTCTTCCAGATAAAGAAATTGCAGTTCTGAATGGTTAAAATACATACCCAAGGTCAGTAAATGTATATGCCTTGGGGAAGAACTCGGTAATAAAACTCTAACCCGAAGCTCTGATGGCTCATTTTTATGAAATTGCACTGCCAACCCAAATTACACAGATTTAATTCACCAGCTATTCCACAGGAGAAAGATGGGCAATCATCTCCTGTGCCTTTTACTATCTCTGAAAACTCAGTGGAAGGTCAGCTATGAGTCTGCTCTGAATCAATATAACAACAGCAAAAATATGGTTGAGTAGAGCCTTTGGGATCAAATGTTATTTTCATTTTGGCTGTATGCTGTGTGGCCTTAGACAAGTTGCTTAAACTCTCTGAACCTTGATTTTCTCTCAAATGCAAACGGAACTTATATAAGGCCTACATCTCGAGAGTTGTCCTTAGGTAACAAGTATGGCAATTCGGATAGTGCTTGACATGCAGTAAGGATTAGAGCTTGACAGTTTGCTTTCTGGCTATACCATACTGTCCATGGTTTGCCAAAAAGAAGTTAGGTGTTTTGTCTGACACCTAGTCATTTTTAGCAGCCATTGTTGGAGTGCCTAGTTAAATGAGGTTTTAATCTCTGTGTCCTACTGCCCTCTTCTGGATATCAAATATCAGAACTGCATGTGAATTCATCTTACAGATTCTATCTAATTTTGCACAGCCTAGGTGTGCCTAAGCTAGAGATTCAGTGGAAGCAATTACTAGAGAGCATCAATACCGAACTAGGGACTAGAAATGATAAAATAATTACTAACTACCATGCCTACTAGATCTAGCTTTTAGTGAAGTGGCTTAAAGTACAATTGCTTCCTGATAATGAACTCCAACTTAGATGTTATGTTAGTCACAGATACTGACAGAATGTGTGAAAACACAGGTAGGAGTGATGTAAAATAACACTTAGAGATGGACTTGAAAGGGAGCTTTATCTGATTTGAAGTTAGACAAATTCCCAGAATATTTATTCAGTCATTTTGCTTTAACATATATCTTCATCCACATTTTTTTTTCTATAATTATATTTTATTAATTTTCATAAACATTTACAGAGATTTTGGGCTTCCACTCATTCATTGTTGCACTATTCTCTCTACCCTCCTCCCAGTTTGTTCTTGTCCAAATGCCACAGTGCTTGTCAAAGCCAGTTCTGATTAATCTTCTTTGTCAGTGTGTTCTTTGCCATTCCCTATCACTCCTCCCTGAGAGAGACTTCACCCTGAGTCATAAGGAAAATGGGATGGCGTATTCTCTTAGCTACTTCCTGCTGAAAAGGGACGCTGTGGGTTTCAGGGTGAAGATCTTCTCTCACTACTCTAAAGGGCCCCTTTGGCAGTAGGAAACACATAGACTATTATGGAGATTGATTTTGGAATTTAGATGCACTCTTATTGATTGTGCTTGGCTGTACATGTTCATATCCTTGAAGATGTATCATGGGGGTGTTGCAACCTAGAAGACACAAATTTGACTAACAAGTTATAAGTACATGAGTCCAAAAATTATGGAAAAGTAAAAGAAAAGATTCTTTCATTGTTTTACAAACCCTCCCCCAGGTCCCCTCCACCATGTAGCCCTCGCTCTAGTCTCCTGTGATGACAGAAATACCCAGTTATATCTCTCTTTTAAACGGTTCTCTCCCTCCTCTGTTTCAGTGCAGTATACATTATTGAACCCATCTTACTCAGTCTCTCCCCAACCCCAAGGACAGTCCCATTCTACAACAGTGGCATCATGTAATATTTGTCCTTTTGTGACTGGGATATTTCACTCAGCATAATGTTCTCCAGAGTCAACCATTTTGAATAATATTGCATGAGTTCCTTTTTTTAACATTTAATTATATTATTCACAGGAATAAATTTCACGTTTATTCACATATACAGTTTGAAACAAAATTTTTGTATAAAGTTGATGTACAAAGGACAAGTATCTTTTACTCCCAAGTGTAAAATTTCTCCTTAGATAAACATGAAAAATTTATCAAATAAATCAGAAATTATTTTAAATCCAAATGGCAGACTTAGCAAATTACAACTTCAACCAAGATCTTTGAAATACTACAGATGAATCTTCTTATTTCAAACAACTGTTACAATTACTTCCTTAAAAAAAGACTTGGAAAATAACCTGTTATGTTACCTAATGATTCACCCAGGGCATAAAAATATGTATAATGCAAATTTAATTTTAAGAAAAATCTAGAAATTAGTCAATCTCTTAAACACTTCAAATCTCAAGGTTATTTTTGAGCCAATTATGCTCAATGTCATCTCAGTTTTAAGGTGGAAATAAACACTAAATGTTGTCCATATTCAGTGCTGCTATAACAAAAATATCACAAGTTGATGGCTCTAACAAACAGAAACGTATTCTTTAATAATTTAGAAGGCTAAAAGTCCAAATCCAGAGCACTGGTTCTAGGAGGAGGTTTTCTTTCTCTGGCAGCAATGGAAGAAGGTCTTTTTGGACCCTTTTCAACATTTATAAGCCCAGCATATCTTAGAAATCTCCATATATAGGAATCAACATTCCCCTGGGTCCAGGATGTTCTCAGTACAGGGACCTTGAGTCCAAAGGACTTCAACTCTTTTTTTTTTCTTCTTGGTCCTACTGAGATCCTCCCAGTCATTGCTCACTTATTTAATTATTTTTATATCTCAAGGAGATTGACTCAAGATACCACCTAATCCGATAGATTGTACCCTGCCTCATAAACATAACTGCCTCTAATTCTGACTCATTAAGAGCATCAATGTTAGGATTTATGTGACATAGAATAATTATAGCATATTACCAAGTGCAAAATAAATATAAAATGTTGACAATCATGTCACATTAAACATATTTTTGGGAGACACAATTCAATCTATTCAACCCACAATTCGAACAGTAAATTTAGGATAAAAGGACAGATTGGCAGATGGATGGATGACTAGGTAGCTAGCTAGATGGATAAAAATAAGCAATACCTTTTTAATTTTAAAAATTCATTACATTTTTTTCTAATTGTTTTGATAGCCCATATGTTCCTAACACAGAAATTATATTTGCCTTAGTACTTCAAGTATTTGTTCTATGATCCATACCATTTAAATGGAAATATGTATGCCTTTCAATGTGAGGCACAGCAAAGCATTTTGTTTAGTCAAATTATATATTAAATGTACTAAACAGAAATTATAAACAACTTGAAAAGAAAGAATTCTATGAAGTAAAGAATGATTTTTAAGTCTCTATAGTCACTTGTGAAATTGCTCAAATAGTATGCTCAAGAATCTTGGCCAAAATCAGAGAGTATCAAAAAAGTGTCTATCTGTGTTTCATTGACTATGCAAAGGCATTTGACTCTGTGGGTCATAATAAATTGTAGATAACCTTGAGAAAAATGTGAATCCCAAAACACTTGATTGTCTTCATGCAAAACCTATACTTGGAGTAGGGGACAATCATCACAACAGAGAAAGGAAACATCGCATGGTTCAAAATCAGAAAAGAAGTTCATCAGGGATGTATCTTGTCTCCATACTTTTTCAATATATGAGAACAGATAAATTGAGAGGCTAGATTTTATGAGGAGGATTATGGCATTAGGATTGGAGGAAGACTCATTAACAACCTGCATTATGCAGATGACTCAACCTTACTTGCTGAAACTGAGGAGGATCTGAAGCATCGGCTATAGTTTGGAATACGGATTGAAGCTCAACATCAAGAAGACAAAGATACTCACCACTGGGCCAATTGACAGCATCATGACTGTTGGAGAAGAGATTGAGATTTTTAACAATTTCAGCTTCCTCACTTCCACAATCAACACTTTTGGCACCAGCAGTCAGGAAATCAAAAGACTAATTCCATTAGGAAAATCTGCTGTCAAGGGCCTCACCAGAGTGAATAGCAACAATGTCAGTCTAGAGACTAACGTGTGCCTGATCCAGACCAGGGTCTTTGCAATTATTTGCTATGCATCAGAGAGCTGGACAATGACTAAGGATAACAGAAGAATTGATACCTTTGAGTTGTCGTACTGAAGAAGAGTTTTGAACCTACCATGGACTGTCTAGAAAACTAACAGGTCTGTCCTAGAGAGGGTGAAACCAAGGTACTCCTTGAAGTCAAGCACTTTGAGACTTCAGGCATGTATCCAGGAGAGGTCAGTGTTTGGAAAAGGATATGATGCTTGGAAGGGTGAAGGGACAGCACAGGAGAGGAAGACCCTTGATGAAATGGATGGACACAATAACTGGAGTAATGAGGCTAAGTATGTCAGTCAGTGAGATTGGGTCAGGATATAGTATTGTTCAGAACTATTGTGCATAGGGTCACTATGAATCGTAGTCAACTAGATGGCACAGAACAACAACAGCAGTGATGGAGTAAGAGCCAATCTCAAGACTGCAAGGTCCTAGACATGCTCTATTACTCCTTTAGGAGTGGCTGCATTTTGTTATGTATGCACAGAGGTGTACACACACACACACACACACACACACACATACACACACGCATTTACACTACTCATATACCCATGCATGCAGGTATGCATCCATTCAACAAATATTAATGGCTTAAAATTAATAGTTCAAAAATCATCTTAAATCACCACAATCCTGAACAGAATGAGTGATTCTCTCTCTGTTACTTAGTTCATTCTCTCATTGTTGCCTCTATCTCATTGTAAGTAATGTGCCTATCACTATCTCTACCTCTATCACTAGAGGTACAGCTCAAGAAAGAAGACCCTGGATGAGATAGATTTATTCAGTGATTGAGATAACGTTAGTAGGTGTATCAGAGACAAGGAAATTGGATAAAGCAGGGTTCAGAGCTGTTGTACACAGGGTCACTATGAGTCACATTACAACTACAATTCATACTATAAGCAAAAAAATAGTCTATATTGTATTGTCAATGAAAATGCAAGTGGTTCAAATCCACCAGAATATCCATGGAAGATTTAAAGATTTAAAGCCTCTGAAAACCCTCTGAAGGGTCAGCTATGAATCAGTTCTGACTCAACAGCACATCACAATATGTGATTCATATTTTTATTCCTAACAACTAGATTGATGTCTACCACATTACTAAAATTGTTGTTGTTGTTGTGTACCATCAAGTTGGAACCAACCAATAGCTGGCTCATTAGTGGGTTTTCAGAGACAATGGTTTTCAGAGACAATGGGAGGAAATTGCCTATCTTTCTTCCATGGAAGAGCTGGTGGATTTGAACTGTATGTATCTGGGTTGGGAGCACAGCTTCTAACCACTAGACCTTCAGAATTCCCTATAATCTATCTCAACTAGTTATTACAAAGTAAGAAGGGGATGAGAAATTGGACAGCCTTATACATTAGAATCATGGCAGGTCATGCTTGAAAGAAAATGTAAAGTTTATTTAGCCCAAATGCTCATTTGATATTTTAATTCTCACCATTTCATGTTTTGAGATTTTATCTATCCTGTGGTTAAATACAATCTATGACTAAAAATTCTGCTGTTATAACAATATATGTGCAGATAACTGTTTCATAAATCAAATGACTCAATTATTTAATTTCCAAGAGAAAGACACTCAGAAAACTCCACACAGTTTCATGTTTACAACATTAATAAACATCTCCTTTCAACCATGAGCTGCTATGATTCTGATGTATGAAGCTTTTGTCTTTCTTGTCTCTTTATTACCCTTTCTTACTTTTTTTATGTCAATCCATCTTTTTTTGTTTATTAAATTTTATTAATTTTAATGAACATTTACAGATTTTGGGTTTCCATGCATTCATTGTTGCACTATTTTCTCTACCCTCCCCCCCAGTTCGTTCCTCTTTTTCTTCCCCTTGAAATTCTGTTTTGATTGTCCCATTGCCACAGTGCTTGTCAAAGCCAGTTCTGATTAATCTCCTTTGTCAGTGTGTCCTTTGCCACTCCCTATCACTCCTCCCTGAGAGAGACTTCACCCTGATTCATAAGGAAAAGGTGATGGCGCATTCTCTTAGCTACTTCCTGATGAAAAGGGATGCTGTAGGTTTCAGGGTGATGATCTTCTCTCACTACTCTAAAGGGCCCCTTTGGCAATAGGAAACACGTCCTCTTCTTACTTTTTAATATCCTGTAGAGACAACAGTACTGAATTCCAGAACTCTGAGATGACTTGCAAATAACAAGGCTAAAATGGAAAGGTAAATCCTGGACCTACAAATTATGCAAGGAATTTAGATAGACTATCTCTTCTTCCTCATGGTATCTCCCAAATTCTAAAAAGATGTAATAAATTCTTCTTGGTTTTCAGCAGTCTATTTCACATCTGTTTACTGGGCCGCCTTCTTCATCACTTATGTTGACACTCTCTAATGATATTCTCACCCTGACCCCATTGATCTACCACCAGTTTGAATCACAGCTGTTGCAAATACTACTAAATGCCAGGCACTGAACTAATTTATCCTTATATTTCTATGAGGTAAGAACACTGGTATTCCCATGTTGAAATAGCTAGAAACTAAAACTGAATACTTGTCTAATTCTTTCATTAGAACACTATCATTAAATACTATATCCTTCCTACTCCAAGATATACATTCTTTTTCAGACTAAGCCAGTTCTTCTTAAAGGTGGGCGCATACACACACACACACACATACACAAAGACAATATACCTGCACATAGTTGCTCCTATTATTAACATTCTGCATTAGTGTGGTATCTTTGTTACAGTTGAACTAATTGATGTATCATTGTGAATTGAAGCCATAGCTTATATTCAGGCTCATTCTTTGTTTTATATGCAGTTCTATAGATTTTCGTACATGCATAATGTCATATGCTCATCATTACAGTGTCATACAGGATAATTTCATGACCCTTAAAATGTTTTGCACTTGTCTTATTCAACCCTCCCTTGAGGATTAAATTTTAGATTGACTTTAACTTACAATGGGAATGTCAATGAAATGTGCTCATGTATGTGTGATATATAACTATGTAGTTGTGCAAATATACATGTATATTCACATACAAAACTTTATATTTGAGTGATACTCATTCTTTTTGGTTGCTCTCAAGCCATCTTTAATAAATAAGAAGCTTCAAATATGTAAAACCTTGATGCTTTTATCCTGTGTCTGCAGTGGTTTTTTTGACGGGCCTATGTACCAGTATTATCATCAATCATTAAACTCGTGGAGAATCAAACTTATCACCTTGACACTTTCATGATCCTTAAGATGTCCTTGTAAAGGTTTGATGTCATGGCAACCAGCATTATATATCAAGATCTAGCACCAGTGAACTTCTTGTAATAAATCAGGCATAATTGGCATATATGCATTGTAATGAATTAAAAGTTATTCAAC
Source organism: Elephantulus edwardii (assembly GCF_000299155.1). Lineage (NCBI taxonomy): Eukaryota > Metazoa > Chordata > Mammalia > Macroscelidea > Macroscelididae > Elephantulus > Elephantulus edwardii. The sequence goes on along the minus strand of NW_006399786.1, from coordinate 17,791,523 downwards.
TGGAATGATTTTATCTTGTGCAACATTAAGTCATTAAATTTGCTTGTCCTGTTCTTTCTTCAGTGAGTATTCTTGTTTAGCTTAAGAAAAGTCCTTATATTTTAGTCTCTTTAAAATGTAGCTATTTATGGGTAATGTATTGTGAAATAACTTTATGCATTATTTATATCTTATGCTTCTGACAGTTAAATTTAAATTCTAATGAATTTAGGTCAAAGGAAGAAGGAGTTAAATGAGTTTCCTTCCAATTTTTCAATGGAAATTTGCATGGTTCATTAAAGGTACATGACCTATGCGTGGTTATCCATGGTGTTGGCTTGAGCCTAGAGGATATAATATCATATAATATAATATGATATATAATATCAGAGATAGTTAACTCACCCATTACATCTTCACATTATATTCTTGTTTTGAGGTGATATCTAGTAAATTTTTTTACTCATGTGACAAGAATACATCATTTCTATAGGGATTTCTGACCATAATCTTTAAGAGCTCATGTCATCAGGTTTTGCTTTCCCAAAGTGAATTCAAACCACCAATGTTTTGGTTATCATTTGAGATCTTAATCATTGTGCCACCAGAGATCCTTATATTCTTCTTGGTTAACTCTACATCTCATGTGAGGTGAAAAGCAACTAGTTACTCAAAGCTTGAAGGCAATGAAGAGTATAAGTAGACTGGAAAGAAAGCGCTTTAGCAATCAAAATACAATCACTTATATAGCAGTATCTATCGTTTGGGAGCTTACTAAAAATGCAGAATCTCAGGCCTCTTCACAGATTGACTAAATCATTATCTTCTTTTAATCATGATCACCAGGTGATTAGTATACACATATGTTATTGAACTAGGGACACTGAAGAGAAGAAAAAAAAAAGACAACAATCCTACACATAGTTACTCCTGTTATTAATATTTTGTATTATTGTGTGGCTCATAACAAATTGTGGCTAACCTTGAGAAGAATGGGAATTCCAGAACACTTGATTGTGCTCATGTGAAATCTATACTTGGATTAGGAAGCAGTTGTCAGAACAGAGCAAGTAAACACTGCATGTTTTAAAACCAGGAAAGGAGTAAATCAGGGATGCATCTAATCTCCCTCCAAACTATATGCAGATCATTCTATATTCAATCTACTCAAATTATTCAGTCTATATACAGATCATTCAAGAGGCAAGCCTTTATGAGGAGAAATGTAGCATCAGAATTAGAAGAGGAGTCATCAACAATTTGCGTTACGCAAATGACACAACTTTTCTTTCTGAGGAAGAACTGATGTGTTTGCTGCAGAAGGGCAAGGACTGCAGTCTTCTATATGGATTGAAGTTCAACTTCAAAAAAACAAAGAAAGATCCTCATCAGCGGACCAATTGGCAGCACCATGATAGGTACAGAAGAGATCAAGATTGTTTACAGTCGCAGCTTGCTTGGCTCCACAATCAACATTCTTGTCACCAGCAGTGAGAAAAACAAAAGACAAATTTCATTAGGTAAATCTTACATCAGCCATCCCTCCAGAGTGCTAAAGAGCAATGATGTCAGTCTAGAAACTAAGGAGTGCCTGATCCAGATCATGGTCTTCACAATTACTTGCTACGCATCAGAGAGATGGACGATGAGTAAGAATGATAGAAGAAGAATTGATGTCTTTGAGTTGTGGTCATGGAGAAGAATATTGAACATAACATGGACTAATAAGAGAACTATCAGGTCTGTCCTAGAGAGGGTGAAACCAAGTTTCTCCTTGGAGGCAAGGATTTTTGAAGCTCTGTCTCGTGTACTTTGGGCATGTTGATAGGAGGGACAAATCCATGGAATAGGACATCATGTTTGGAAAGGTGGAAAGTCAGAACAGAAGAGGAAGATCATGGATAACATGGATTGACACAGTAAGTACAATAATAGGGGTGTAGGTGTCGGAGACAATAAGACTGGCTCAGGGTCAGTCTATTGGCACAGGGTTCAGAACTACTGTACATAAGGTCACTATGAGTCACAGGCAACTCAGTGGCACATAACAAAGCGGGGGTGGGGAGGGGGGAGGGGTTTGTGCGGGGAGAAGGGTGCAACAATGAATGAATGGAATCCCAAAATCTCTGTAGATGGTCA
>NW_006399786.1:17780076-17789305 GCF_000299155.1 Elephantulus edwardii | reverse complement strand
CCTAAAGTCATATAACTGGTTATTCCAAAGCTGGAACAAAAAAAAAGGGGGGGGGGATATGTGATTGGGTATTTTTGTCATGACAGGAGTCCAGAGCAAAGGCTGCATAGTGGAATGGACCTGAGGGATAAAATTTCATTGTTGTAAAACAATGAAAGAATTTTTCTTTTACTTTTCCAAGAGGGTAGTGTACTGGGGAGGAGGGTTGGGAGGGGAGAAAAGTACAATGAATGAATGAATGGAAATCCAAAGTCTGTAAATTTTTATTGAAATTAACAATAAATTGTTTAAAAAAGGGGGAAAAAAACACAATGGGAAAAAAAATGGCACATAACAGCAAGTTACTTCTGCCTAACAATAACTACATAAAACAGAAAAAAACACCTTCCAATCTTGTGTCATGGTCAAAATTGCTCCTGTGCTTGAGTCCATTGTGGCAATGTCAATTCATTTCACTGAGGTCTTCCTCTATAAACTTTGATTCTTTATAAGATGTCTTTCTCCAATGATTAGTCCCTCCTATCAGGATATATCCAAAGAATGTGAGACAAACTATTCTAACACTCTTTTAAAGAGCATTCTGATTATACTTCAGCCATGACAGATTTTTTCATTCTTTTGGTTGTCCATGGTATATCCAATAGAGTTTGCCAGAACCATAATTCAAACAAAACAGTGCTTCTTTGGTTCTCGTTATTCAGAATCCAGATTTTGCGTACATATGACTTGAGTCAGGTGCACCGTAGTTCTTAAGGTAACATCTTTGCTTTTTAACACATTTAAAGATATTCTTTGCCATATATCCAACTAGTACAATCCATAGCTTGTTTACATGATCAGTGCTTTCATGGGTGTTAATGGTGGAACCAAATAAAATTAAATCCTTGACAACTTTACTCTTTTATTCATTTATGAGGATGTTGCTTATCAGTTCAGTTGTAGGAATTTTGTTTTCTTTATGTTGAAGTATAATCTACACTGAAGGATAAAGTCTTTGATGTTTCTGAGAATTTTCTGTAATTTCCTACTAAATTTTCTGTAAACCTAAGACTGCTCTAGAAATTTCATTGATGTTTTAGCATGAAAATGGAAACACGCTAAATGCTTATCAACAAACAAATGGATTGAGAAATTGTGATACATACATACAATGGAATATTACGTAGCACTAAGGAACAACATTTTGTAAAATACTATATAACACAGAATAATCTACAGAGCACTATGCTGAGTGAACTAACTCAGTCTCATTAGGACAAATACTGTATAAGACCAATTTTGTGAAAATAGAAGAATAACTAGTAAGATGTGTTTAAATGTTCAACAGGGCTAAAAGGAAAGGTGGTGGAAAAAGAGAAAAGGTAGGAATCACTAGGACAGCAGAGTTTCGTGGGCAGGTGACAGGGGTGAAAGAACAGAAAGACCTAAAAAGACAAGGTAAGAGCAAGAGTAATTAATCTTATAATTAATCATATAAAATACGATCTGTATGAAGCACAACATAAATGAAAGATTATAGAAATACATTGTACATGAGTGAAACACAATGTAAATTAATTATTACATGCAAACCAATTTTAAAAAAGAAGAAAAAGTTTATTTTTAAAAAAATGAATACTGAGGAACTACTAGAGATAATGCTCATAAATTAAGAACGATGTTATGATCAAGAAATAAGTGATACCGCCAAGTGAGAAATTTTGAAGCAAAGCATCTGTGTTTAAGTCTCACAACACCCTTCCCTCCACTTTGTCAACCTCCATCTGCTATCTGGGAGGGAGTTCAGTGGCACAGTCCCTAGCAAGTTGTGCTGCTCACCCAAAGGCTGTGTCTCCCCTGAGTCTCTCAAAGGTAGAAAGATGAGTGGTTCTGAGAAACCCAGTGGAAGGTCGCTTTGACTTTGAACTTACTCAGCACAGGAGTTTTCGTTTGTTTTCTTTTGGTTTTTTACATGCTCTCTGTTTTCTTTTACTTGTACACCACACATGTGCACACTTCGGCACATGTCCATATGTGTGTGCACAGACTCAGTGTATTCACGCAACCCTTTGTTTTTCATTATATGCTCACGGACAGTTAGCCTGATAGGGGCCCATCCATATTTCAAACATCACTTAACCCTTCAAAGATACTTATCATGGGCTCCATTTCCACACAGTTTCTTTCCTCAAAAAGATGGTGTGGGAGAGAAAGAGAATAGAGGAATCTCAACCACATTGTACTTCCTGTATAGATTAGCTGTCAGAAGACTCCACGGCTAGTCTGAATCAAAGACATATGTCTTCAATAAGTACTCATCAAATTATTTTATTAGCAAGAGAAACATCTTTTGGACCTCTAAGAGCAAACCTGAAAGGAAGATATTTTGAAACATGCAAGCCATCTAGAACCTACCACAACCACCTCAGGAAATGCTTGTTCAATTGACAAGTTAAGAGTGATGCATGTCAAGCTTAAGAAATATTGATGAAGAAACTCATGTGAAGACATTAACTATACACATGCATTTATTTCAGTATGATCACCTCTCTTTGTCATCATTACTTATCGGCTAATTTCAGAAAATAATATTAAGTGCTTTAAAAGAAAGACTTTAATATTAAGTCCTTTGAAAGACTATATGGGTCACATCTCAACACCAAGAAAATAAAAATTTTTACCACTGGACCAATAGGCAACAGCATAATAGATGCAGAAAACACTGACAACATCAACAATTTCATTTTACTAAGATCTGCAGTCAACATCCTTGATAGCAGCAGTTAAGAACTCAAAAGACATGCTGTATGGGGGGAAAAAATCTGCTGTCAAGGACTTGTTCAAAGTTCTAAAGAGCAAAGATGCCAGTGTAAAGACTAAGGTCCACCTGATCCAAGCCTTCGTATTTTTGTCAAGGACATGTTGATGAAGAAACTCATGTGAAGTTAATAACTGTACATATGTGTTCATTTTAGCGTGACTGTCCCTCTTTGTCACTGTCATTTCTCTGCTAGTTTAAGAAAATAATATTAAGTGTAATATTTTTCTAAACAAATTGCTTTGGGAAAATTTGCTATCAGGGACCTCTCTAGAGTGCTGAAAAGCAATGATGTCAGTCTAGAGACTAAGGTGTGCCTGATTCAGGCCATGGTCTTTGCAATTACTTGCTATGCATCAGAGAGCCAAACAATGACTAAGGATGACAGAGAAGAATTGATGCTGTGGTGCTGGAGAAAACTCTCGAACATACCATGGACTGTCAAAGAAACAAATAGGTCTGTCCTGGAGAGGGTGAAACCAAATTTCTCCTTGAAGGCTAGGATATTGAATCTCTGTCTCACATATTTTGGGCACATGGCCAATATAGACTGGTCCTTGGAGAAGGACATCATGCTTGGAAGGACGGAGAGACAGTGTGAGAGAGGAAGACCCTGGATGAGAAGGAATGATACAGTAGCTGGGGCAATAGGAGTTGGTGTGTCAGAATTAGTGAGACTGGCTCAGGACAGAGCATGGTTCAGACCTGCCATACGTAGGGTCACTATGGGTCACAGGGGACTGGACAGGACTTAATATGATAGCATCTTTCTATACACGTGAAAGTTGAACAATGAGTAAGAAAGACTAAAGAAGAACTGATGCCATTAAATTGTGGTGTTGGTGAAGAGTATTGCATATATCAGAGACTGCCAGAAGAACAAATTGATCTTGAAGGAGTGCAACCAGAGTGCTCCTTAGAGGCAAAAATGGTGACATTTCATTTCACTTACTTTGGACATAATGTATTCAGAGAGATATGTCATGTTGGGAAGGGTAGAGGGTTGGCAAAAGAGGGGAAGACCATCAATGAGGTAGATTGTCCACTACAGTGGACATGAGCATGACAGAGATCATGTGGATGGTGCAGGATAGGACAAGGTCCAGGTCTGTGCTTCATAGGGTCACTGTGAGCCACTGTGGACTTGATGGCACCTAACAACGACAAAGGAAGATCTGCTCATAGTTTCTGCCAAGAGACAGTTTCTGGAATAGAGAGGACAACACAAGTGAGAGTTGTCATCAATGGAGAAGGTGGGGAAAGATGAAAAAGCAGTAACCACAAGTTAGTAAATTCATCAACATACTTCCTGTAAGATCTCTATACCCTTTTACAACTGGCCTTTTAGATCTTTTCACTTTCCCCTTGAGTTCCAGATGACTGTCTGAATTTTATATGAAGCTAAGAGCCCAGTGTTTCACATGAAGTTTGTTCTGATGCACAACCAGGAGGCCTGGGAACCTCAATCCATGAAAGAGAGTGCTCCTTTTATCTGCAGTCATCATCATAAACGTCCTTCTAGAATTCACTGGTAGCCTTATGAACTTTACTTCTATTTCAGAATATTCTTGGCTTGTTTTCTATTAAAGGCAAGGCAAGCAGAGAGCTTGGTAAATGAAAAGATATTCCCAGCTAGGTTCTCAATGAGATTTACTTTCGAGTAAATAAAGTACCACCTGGGAATAAACTGCTCATCCTTTGAGATTGCTAGAGTTCCTATCTTATCTGTCAATTCAGGAAAAAAGATCATTTGCTAAGTATCCTGTTTCCCTGGAAATTAATTCTTATTTGAACTTCTTCAACCACTTGATCTTTTTACCTCTTAGATCAAATATAGACACTTGGCCTCCTCTATTAGGCCACTGACCACTCCACGTCCTCTCTCAGAGCCCCTTCCACCCTCTTAGCAGGGCTGCCACTGCGGTCAGCCCTCCAGCTGCTCTCTCTCCTTCCTGCCTGTGCACATAACAGCCTCCGACTCACTGAAAAGGCCAACTGCCTCAACTATTTACTGAGCCCATCTTGAAAGACTCAAACTGATTAATCAAAATTGGATATTCCTTTCCAAACTGCTCCAACTTGCTCCTTTTCTGCCTTAAAAAATGAGCGTAGTTCTATCCACGTTTTATACTTTTAATTGTCTAATTAAAAATGGATTAACAAGGAGAACAATTTGAACTATTAATTTCTACCTCCCCCAGTTCTACAAAACAGCAAGTACTGATGTCAATAAATTTAGCACCCCACGTTGCCCAGGGAGCTCTGGTGGGGCAGTCTTTGGGGAGTTACACTGCTAACCCTCAGGCTGCACTTCTCTGACAGTTTCAACCTACAAGTGGTTCCAAGGGAGATGGACAAAGGACAATCACCTCGCGTGTCACTTACAGTATTGGAAACCTGCTAGAGGGTCTGCTATGATTTGGTTCTGATTAAACAGCAATGACTTTGACTTTGACTTGATTCCTAGTGAGTTCCCTGAGCAGCACAGCTGATTTGGCTCATCTGCTAACTAACCTGGTGGCTTGGTCAATAAGGGGATGCAATGCCAGCCCAAAGGCGTGCAGTTCAAATTCACCAGCTGCTCCTTGGGAGAAAGATGGAAAATCTCCTTCCATGCTATTTACACCCTTTGAAAACTCACTGGACCCATAGTTCTTACTCAACAACGTATAGCAGCCATGCTCAATAAAAAGTTTGTACCCACCAGCCGTACAGGAGAAAGCCTGATAACCGGCTTCCAAAAGGCCACAGTCTTGAGAGCCCTATGGTTTTTCATAGTTGACGTCTGATACCCACATTTCACTCACGTCAGAATTGACTAACAACTTTGGTTTGCTTAACTCTAGAGGCTCAGAAAGTTGAGTTTACCAGCAGAGTAAGAGTGAGCCACGCTTGTAAAGAAAAAGTGCACAATGAGGAAGTTCATGAAACAAATACCTAAAAACATTATCATGTGAAAATTGATCCACAGCAGAGATCATAGTTTATGATGGGATAGAAAATTGTCTTATGTACAAAATCATCCCAGTCATTTCTTGTAGCGAATCTACATGGAAAGCTAAATCCCAAGTCTCACTTGGCAGGAATCCAGGTTGTTTGAGGTATTCGGTATTAAATGGCCTTGAGCTTTGGCACCATAATGCATGTACTTCCCTATTGGGAAAAACCTTGCCATGAGGCAAAAATACCCAAGATCCCTCAGCTAAGTTTTTCTTAACTTGGGATGGGAGCATCTTACGTTAGTGACATTTTTCCCCCCTATGCTTCTGGGATTCTATTGGACAATCCATTTCTTAAATATATTCCTATGGTCAAGTTTGAATTAATTGAGAGCTTTCCAGACTCTCTTCAGTGTGTTTACATGTAGGTCTCCCCTCTGTTTACAAATGGCAATTTTAAAGTCTAATTATTAGAAGTGAGATTCAACTTCAAACTCTTGTCGATGCCTCCCTGTAGCCCTCAGACTCTGGCAGGATCCTGTGCTACCTGTAGAATGCCTCTCCGACAGTACTTAAATCTCATGTGACATGACAAGAGCTTTATTCCCCAAAAAGATGCCAACTAACCTGTCTGGCTCCCAGCCGACATTCTACCTGCTCCATATGAACCTGTTTAAAACAAAACTGCTAGCATTCAGCCCCCAGCCCACCACCGATGTTGGAGTCAAGAGACTCCAACCCTTTTATTTCAGAACAAAATTCTTGAGTATTAGCAACAGCCTGTCCTGAATATTGTCCTAAAATTGTGATTGGGACTAAAGAACTCCTCAACAGGTCCTACTGCTAGACAAATATTCCTCACAAAAGATTCTCTGACCCAAATAAAAGGACACACTGCATTTTTTGCTTCTTCTTTCTTGATAAGAGCAAGATTCTGCTTTCTGCCTCCAACTGTGCTCGATTTGAGCTTGTTAGGATGGCAAAATGAGTCAATCTCCTTGTTAGTAGGCTACCCACCTCATTTGTTTGCTCCCACCTCAAAAGTGCCATTTATCTCACATTATAAGCATAGTCCTAGCTCTGGTGGCTTAGTGGTAAGAAGTTGCCAACCCAAAGGTATATGGTTTGAATCTACTAGCTGCCCTGTGGGAGAAGAATGTACAATCTCCTTCTAGGAGATGAACAGCTTCTAAAATCCCACTGGAGGGTCAGCTAAGAGTTGGTTCCAACTTGACGGTACGCAACAACTCAGTCATGTGGCAAAAGTCAAAGCCAGTGGATAAGAAAATCGTTTTGGACAATCAGCCTACTACACCACAGTTATCCAGGTAAAAGGACTCCAAGTTACTCTAGGAATAGCAAGTGAATAGGAAAATATCCTAAAACCTGAGAAAGCCCAATTACCAGGAAAATCCCACGTGACATTTCATAGGCTATAGGCAAAGAAATTTTAGAAAAGATTTGTCTGGATGTGTATTTTTATTTACTAAATCATACACTTACACAGTACTTACAATGTGCCAAGCACTGTTTGCACACTTTACAGATGTTACATGTTGTTGTTGTTGTTGTTATGTGCCGTCGAGTTGCCTGCGACTCATAGCGACCCTATGTACAACAGCCCTAAACTCCGCTCTGTCCTGTGCCAATCGCACTGTCTCTGACACTCCCATCCCAATTATCCCAGTCACTGAATCAATCCACCTCATAGAGGGCCTTCCTCTCCTGCGCCGTCCCTCCACCCTCCCAAGTATGATGTCCCTCTCCAAGGACCGGTCTCTCCTCACTACATGTCCAAAGTAAGTTAGACGGAGCTTCAGAATCCTTGCCTCCAAGGAGCCACCCGGTTTAACCCTCTCCAGGATGAATCCCTTTGTTTTCTTAGCAGTCCATGGTACCCTCAATACTCTTCTCCAGCACCACAGCTCAAAGGCATCAGTTCTCCTTTTATCCTCCTTGGTCATTGTCCAACTCTCTGATGCATAGCAGGTGATTGCGAAGACCATGGCCTGTATCAGACGCACCTTAGTCTCCAGAGAGACACCACTGCTCTTCAGCGCTTTGGAGAGGTCCCTAACAGCAGACTTTCCCATGGCAATGCGCCTTTTAATTTCCTGGCTGCTGGTGCCAAGACTGTTGACTATGGAGCCAAGCAAACTAAAGCTGTGTACAATCTCAATCTCTTCACCATCCATCCTGATGCTGCCGATTGGTCCAGTGGTGAGAATCTTTGTCTTCTTGACATTGAGCCTCAGTCCATATTGTAGGTTGCAGTCCTTGGCCCTCTGCAGCAGGTGCTTGAGGTCCTCCTCAGTTTCAGTAAGCAGGGTTGTGTCATCCGCATAACGCAGATTGTTGATAAATCGTCCACCAATCCTGACCCCACATTTCTCCTCATAGAGCCCAGCCTCCCGGATAATCTGGTCTGAATATAGGTTGAAGAGGTATGAGATAACTTATGTAAATCTCATAACAGTTTTACAAGGTAGGAAACAGGAAAATTATTTTTAAAAAGTCACAAGTACACCATGTGTCAAAACCATTAACGTTAGAATCCATGCTGTAAGCTCCTTTGCCATGTTACAAGATTATAAAGGATCCCTGTGCCATATCAGAAGTTCGAGTTTTAACATTAATACAATAGGATGTCAACAAAGCATTTTAGGTAAAGAAATGGCCTAATTGTATTTGCAGAACTGTGGGAATGGAATGTACCATAAGAAAGCAAGCCTGTAAGAGGGATATAAGTACTTTTCTTAAATTATGTTGTTGTAATAAACAATTCCAAAATCTCAAGGGCTTTCAGATACAAAAGCTATTCCTTGTTCAAATCGGCCCCTTTGGAACATCTACTTATCAAGTAGCAGAGGAGAAAAATATACCGAAAGCTGCATGATAGAGCTTAAAGCTTCTCCTCAGAAATGGTTCACTTCACTTGTATTCACATTTCCTTGACCAAAGCAAATCCCTGACCACCATGTGTGAATTCAATGCACAGTCCTCCCGTAAGAAGGATCATCACAGGGAGGTAAGCTGCAGGGAAGAGCTGCTAATATTTTCAACAATAATGAAATCTACCCCTATCGTTCATTACTCAGTTGTAGGAATTATCAAGATTTACATTAAATGCACAGAGTGATTACAAGAGTGATGGTGGAATGGAAACAAAATCAAGAGGATTTGATGGTTGGATTGATGTGAGCAGTCGTGGTGTTAAAAGAAGTAAAAATTACTTCCACATTTGTAGGTAGGTAATTATAGAATTCACTTGTTGTTGTTGTTGTCATGTGCCGTTGAGTCATTTGCGACTCATAGCGACCCTGTGTACAACAGCCCAGCCCTAAACCCTCCTCTATCCTGTGCCAATCGCACTGCCTCTGACACACCCATCCCGATTACCCCAGTCACTGAATCAATCCATCTCATAGAGGGTCTTCCCCTTCTGGCGCTGTCCCTCCACCCTCCCAAGCATGATGTCCCTCTCCAAGGACCT
>NW_006399786.1:17741253-17778414 GCF_000299155.1 Elephantulus edwardii | reverse complement strand
CTCTTCTGTCTTTGTAATGACCATTTGCACTCTTCCTGGATGATACATTTGACATCCTCCCACAACTCATCCAGTCCTTGCTCATTAGTGTTCAAGGCCTCAAACCTGTTCTTGAGATGATTCTGAAATTCAGGTGGTATGAAATCAAAGTCATATTTTGGCTCCTGTGGATTTGGTTAAATTTACTTAGATCGACATTATTAGACACAAAAGACTTAACATTAGACAATGGATTGAAGATCACCCAAAAATAGGTGTTCCATTAGGCTATATTGATATACAACTCAACAGAGTAATTATTACTAGGTAAAGAGACTTGGAATTCATTCTGTGGGGAGTATTTGAGTGAATAAAATAACTGTGGAGTACAGGAGCTCTGGTGGCGTAGCAGTAAGGAGCTGTGCTTCTAATTCGAAGGCAAGTGGTTCAAATCTATCAGCTGTTCTGAGGGAGAAAGATGTGCAATCTCCTCCCATGTGATTTACAGCCTCTTAAAACCCACTAGAGGGTCAACCATGACAGTTCCAACTCAACAGCACATAACCACAGCAACAATCTAAAACTGTTGAAAATGGAGATGATTGAAGGGTAACACTTCCTGGCATTTTCCTCCTCAGGTCTCATATAGATGTTGATAGCACCCATACAACACACTGGACTAACAGCAAGCAAGACTGCCAGCAGCCACCCCATAGCTATGGCCAGTGTGAGAACTGAGCAGATCATGATTTTATAAGGATTAAAAAAATCTTGATCCTAATAGAATATCTACACTTCTGGCAACTGGAAAAAACAAAATAAACTGAGGCATGTTACAAAGGAGGGGAAAATTTAAAATGACCATCATAGTGAAAGTCAAAAGAAACAAAGAATTGTTAAGAGGAACTTCAGAAAGGTTGTGTAAACTGAAGGGTGAATTGTATCACTGGTTTCCGGAAAGAGGGACCCACTGCTGAACCAAGTGTGAGGGCTTTCACAGGGAGGTGGTGGTGATGGGGTCAATCTCAGAATCGGGAAATCAAATGACCTAAAAAGCACAAAGCATGGATGTAGACAACTCTAGAGTTTGGGAGTGAAAGAGAACACAGACACTGGCGATAGTGAGAATTTGTCATCAGTTGAAAGACAGCATTTTTTTTAAGATGGATAAGACTAGAGTCTTGATAAAAGCTGAAGAAAAGGAATTCATGGAAGAGAGGTTTACAATCAAGAGAGAAGACAGATTATTTAAGATCAAGGATAACGGGGATGAGAACCAGAGCTCAAGATAGCAGGAGGAAAGAAAAGTCTTACCTTCAGGTCTAGATGAAGGGAAATTCATACAGGTGGATGGAATTATTCCAGGAGTGGTAAATTACAGGCCTGCTAAGTAGGTGATAGGCAGCAGTTTATACTGGACTCTATTTTCTATCAGACTAGAAATCTCTGTTATCTAAAACAATGAAAAGATGAGACAGGACTTGGGCTTGCTTCAGGGCATATGGTGAGCGAAGGTGTCCATACACCTCTTAGGTGTATGTCCAGGAACACAGGGTTTACTCTCAGAAAATAAGTCTATTAATAACAAATGGGAGCTTAGTGGTAAGGAGCTGTGCTGCAATCTAAAAAGCTCATGGTTCAAATCCACCAGCTGGGCAATCTCCTGTCTTGTGATTAAACTGCCGCTGAAAACCTGCTGTAGAGTCAGCTATGAGTCAATTTGGATCCGAATCAATGATTCACAACAAGGATAGAAACTATCCCTTTTGTTCTCATCACAAGACACTATTTTCTGGTTCATCTCCTCCATTTCCTTCCTAGCTCGTTCTATGCAGAATGCATTGACCTTTATGTTGTTCCTTAAACATGGTAAGTATATTTCACATCAGGGTCTTTGCACAAACTGTTCTTTCTGTATAGAATTTTATTTGTTCAACTATCAGTAAGACTTCCTTCCTCGATCACTTTATGACTCTACTAAAACCTTAACTTCTCTAGTTACATTGTAAGTGTCTTCCAACCATGTTCTTCTCTGCCAGCACTAAATGACACAATATTCCACCACTAGTCATAAAGTTTTTATTCTGTTGTAAGCAAGTCACTGTGAGTTGACAACAACTTAATGGCACCCAACATTTGTACCCATTGATATGTTTTCCGTATAATGTCTGTTTCTTTTTTTTTTTCTCAGCTCTTCCCTAAAGCACAGAGATTTAATCTATTTTGTAGCTTGCTGTATGTCAGTACACAAGAGAAAGATGGAAAATCTCCTCCCACAGGATTAACTGCCTCTGAAAAGTCATTAAAAGAGGGTCAGTTACGGGTCGATTTCAAATTGATGGTACACAACAACGTATGTCAGGACAGCGAGCTCTGGTGGCCTGGTAGTAAGGAGCTCCACCCTCAAGGCGCATGGTTTCAAGGGAGAAAGATGGGCAATCTCCTCCCATGAGACTGACTGCATCTGAAACCTGCTGGAGGGTCAGCTTCGAGTCAGATCCCACTCAATGGGACAATACAACAAAAACAGGTCAGGGCACGTGCCATCAAATAGAGTGCTCAGTACGTGTTGATTTAATTCTGTCTGTCTTTCTTATCTTTTTTTCCTTCCGTCTCCCTTTTCAATGTTCATTCTTTTTATCATCTCCTTCCCATCCACCTAATAATGCAAAGTCAATTCTGTCTCACAAAGCACCCTGCTGGTACAGAAGTTAAGCATCCAAAGCTAATTGAAAGGTTGACAGTTCAAACCCCCAAGTCACTGCATAGAAGATATCACATGTTCTGCTTCCATCAAGATTGACAGCTTTGGAAAACTACAGGTTCCACTCTGTGCTATAGGATCACTATAACTCAGAACTGACTTAATGACAGCAGGGTTTAGGGGTTTCTTCTATCAAACCCAGAAAGGATCTAATGTTAGGTAATTGTACCATGTTTTATCACAATTCTAATTTCTTAACTAAAGTCTTTTTGTTACAATAATATACTGCATGATGTCCATTTGGATTATGTTCAACCCCATATACATCCATGGTCCCATTAAGTTATGAAAGAGTTCAGAAATTCCAATCAGGGAATAAAATGTAGTAAATGAACAGCCAATTCTTATACATAAAGCAGTCATGTTGTTTATGATGGTACAGAACACATTGCTTTATGGTAGATTTTGTTTGGGGTTTTAAATTGTTATTTTAGTGAAAATCTGCAGAGAATGGTTTTTATTCCTTTATACACACCCTTTTCCCTCCCTACCCCACTACCAAGGAGCTCTGGTGGCTTGGTGGTAAGGAGTTACACTGTGAACGCAAAGGAACACAATTCGAATCCACAAGTTGCTCTGTTGGAGAAAGATGGACAATCTCCTCCCTTGTGATTTTCTGCCTCTAAAAACCTGCTGCTATAAGTCAGTTGCAATTCGACAGTATACAACAACAACAACCACCTTCCTCTAATTCACTTTGTAATGCTGATCTGGTTCCAAATTGCTAATTGAAACACATAGTATTTAATCATCTATTCCTTTCAGATCTGTAACAATTTCTTAAGTACTCTTTAGTGTGATGAATTTTGGTCAATGTATTTGTTTAGTTTGGTCAACATACTTGCTTAGATATAATTTACAATTCAAATTTTCATGTTTAATTATGGAATTAAAGTGTTTTGTGCTAAAATAAATTCCAACATCATGAGTAAATCCAAAGAAAATAAATATGGTGTCTTTGGTAGGCTAAGGAATAGGAAAGCCATCGAGGAATGCTGTTCTCCTAATAGATTCTACTCTATTATTTAAAGTTTAAAATCTCACTGACCCCACAGATCCCTTATTGTAGCCATCACTGAAGCAAACAGTTCAACATGGATTCCAAATAACTCCACACAGGCACCACCTGACAGAGCCCTAAGCTTCTCAGCTTGAATCCAGACTTCCCCTAAGATTCTGGGAGGACTCGTTTGACATCCAGAAATGGAAAACACCTGGGTGTAAAATAGTTAAGGCCTTGGGAGTGAACCTCCAGGAGAATATAGGATAAGTGCTTCTTTCTATCCTGAAGAAAACTGCCCTATACAGCTTCTTGGAAGTCAGCCCAGAGATTAAGCAGTCTCATCTAGAGTCACCCAGGTTGATTACACATCAGATTACAAAGAACGTTGGCTCTTGCTCCCTCTTTATCTCATTCTTCTTGGTTCTTCCTTCTGTGATTGTATTTCCTAACGACATTAGGCTCTGCTTTCTGAGAAACCTAAATAAAAGTGCTAGCTACATGCCAGTGACACACTTACGTTTACCTCTAAAATCCAGACCTTTCTCCAGAACTCCAGATTTGTATACCAGCTGTCAGTCAACTCCACCATTTGGATGTCTAATAGATGTATCAAACTCAGTATGTTAAAAACTGAGTTGCTGATATTCTCCACAGAACTCTTTTAGTCTTCTGAATCTCAATGCATAGCACCTTTCTACCTCGAGTTGATCTTCTTTATCAAATTATGAGGGATCCTTGCATAACCGTCACATCACATCATTACTTTCCAAACATGTCAAACTGTGACCGGGCCAAACTGATACCTCTTTTGGGAGACATAGTTCTATCTATGATAGCTCAGAATAGGTGACTGGAACAAAAATCAGACCTATTCATGTCCACTGCCATACACATGACTGTGTCTAACAACATGGACATGTGTCAACATAATAAATCTGATCCTTGTCATTCACCCAGAAGACTTTCATTTACTCTTGGCTAGGATTGAAAATACTCTGGAAAAGAAAATCTTCTACACTTTCCAAAAATGGCTTTAGAGAACCTGTAGCTAAGAAAAATGAACACAGGTAACCCCCAAGGATGCACACAATTTTTAGAGGAACACTAGTTTTCTCTTAGCTGATATCTTTTGCCTTTTATTTTGAGGACAGTAAGTAATAATGTAATTACATTAAAAGATAAATTCTTTCTTTACTAGACACAGGGAAATATACTGTAGATTTTACCTTAAGTCCTTTTTAGTCGAAATGCCTTATTTAACCATATTACTTTGAAGCTTAAAGAGCTCTGGTGGCCCAGTCTGCAAGAAGTAGCTTGTTGCTAACGGAAAGGCTGCAGGTCTCTGATGGTTCGAACTCAGCAATAGTTCCACAGGAGAAAGATGAGCAATCTCTTCCCATTACAATTTGTAGCCTTACAAACTCATGGAAAGGCACTGTGAATCAGACTCCACTCAAAGACAGTGAGGTTTTGAGATTTTTTTTTTTTTTTGGAAAGATGATCAGATTTCTGGAGTTAATTTAATTTACAACTTTTAACTGCAGACTGTATGCTCCTGCGGGTGAATTCAGGATGTGCTAACCTATCTCCTAGCAGGAAAAAAATAATTAATTCAATATCTATGTTAAAGACCTCTTTCTCAGAAAAAAAGACAGGCAATCTCTTCCAGTATATTTGTTGTTGTTGTTGCTGATAGCCATGCAGTCGAGCACGACTCATAGTCACCCTATGAACAAAAGACTTGAAGCTTTCCTAGAACTTTTGTTGTTTCTCAAAGTTAATAAAATTTCCAGAGGCATGTTGTTCAGGAAGTGGATGTCACTCCTGCTTCAAAACCTGCCCTGAACTGGGAGCTCCACCAAACACTGTCCACCATGGGTAACCGTTATGGCATTTGACACCCCAGTGGCACGAGGTTCAGCATCACAGCAAGCCCAGGTTACCACAGTACAGCAAATTGACAGAAGAACTCTGTATCACTTAGAAGAATGTTCCTCCAAAATATCATAACAACCAACCTTTAAATACAAAGGCCTTCCATAAGATCTTGTCGACTCTAAACAAGAAGCTTAAATCAGAAAAAAGACAATCTCTTCCAGTGCTATTTACACTTCTGCAAACCTGTTAGAAGACCAGCTATGAGTCAATTTCAACTTGACAATGAACAACAATTATTCTTTGTTGATGTTATGTGCTTTCAAGTTGTTATTGTTGATGACACATGGGAGGAGATTGACCATCTTTCTTTCTTGGAGACACTGATAGATTTGAACTGCATGTCCTTGGGTTGACAGTATAGTTCCTTACTCATCAGGCCTGAGCTCCCTGGATAGTATTTAATTAAAAGTCATTTGATTAATTGATTGTTGCTGTTGTTGTTGTTGTTATGTGCCATCGAGTCACTTGCGATTCATAGCAACCCTGTGTACAAAAGCCCTAAACCCTTCTCTACCCTGTGCCAAGCTGGCTGTCTCCAACACCCCCACTCCCATTACCCCCAATCACTGAATCGACCCATCTCATCGAGGGTCTTCCTCTCTTGTGCTGTCCCTCCACCCTCCCAAGCATGATGTCCCTCTCCAAGGACCAGTCCCTCCTTGCAACATGCCGAAAGTATGTCAGATGAAGCCTCAGAATCCTTGCCTCCAAGGAGCATCCCAACTTTACCCTTTCCAGGACAAACCTGTTTGTTCTCCTAGCAGTCATGGTATATTCAACACTCTTCTCGAGCACCATAGCTCAAAGGCATCAATTCTCCTTCTATCATCCCTATTCACTTTCCAGCTCTCTGATGCATGGCATGCAATTGTGAAGACGATGGCCCAGATCAGGTGCACCTTAGTCTCCTGCCTGACGTCGTTGCTCTTCAGTTTTCTGGAGAGGTCCCTGACATCTGACTTTCCCAATACAATTTGTCTCTTGATTTCCTGGCTGCTGGTACCAAGAGTGTTGATTGCAGAAACAAACAAACTAAACTTGTTAACAATCTCAGTCTCATCACCATCCATAATGAGGCTGCCAACTGCCCAGTGGTGAGAATCTTTGTTTTCTTGATGTTGAGCTTCAATCCATATTGAAGGCTATAGTCTTTGATCCTCTGCAGCAAGCTCTTCAGGTCCTCCTCAGTTTCAGCAAGCAGGGTTGTGTCATCTGCATAATTCAGGTTGTTGATGAGTCTTCCTCCTATCCCGATACAACATTTCTCCTCATACAGCCCAGCGCCCCAGATGATATGTTCTGCATATAGATTGAAAAGGTATGGAGACTGAATAAATCTCTGGTGGACACCCTTTCCGATTTCTAATTGATTAAATTATACTCATTAGGTATATTTTGACCATGTGGGTGCACGTGTGTGTGTCTTAAGCCACTAAGCAACAGAATTGTAAGGAGTGTCCAAAATTGAGACTACATGACCTGATAAAAAAAGATTTTTTTTTTAATGTAACAAGAATTTCTTCAAGCTCTCTGAAAACCAGACTGAACTATGAGGCCCAAACTGTGACCACTACCACTAAACTCTATCAGGACTCAACATTTTCTCAGATGCTTTCAATCTGCCATGAAAATATTTTACTTTTGGTTATATAGAGAGCAAGCATCTTATTAGAGACATGGCTAATTTAAATTCCAATTTCTGGCTATTTTTCCAATTGTGCCTCTGAAAGTCAGAAACAGGGTTCTATTATCTAGACCCCCAAATATTAACCCAAACTAATCATGTGTCTGATAAAAATTAAAAAAAAATAGAGGGTCTCTTTTATTAAGTGTTTATTGTGTACCAAGTGTGAAATCAAGTTCTCTCCCACATTTAATTGAAAAATAGCTAACAAACGCAAGAGCTAGTATGTGAATCACAGTTCAATGAATTTCTGTGAAAATCCCTGTTATATGTACAATGATCATTACTCTCAGTAGAGCTTCCAGTTTCAACATTTCGGAGTGTGTTGAGCGTGTAGATGTGTGTGATCATTTCTACCTCACATGTTGCCGTAGTAGTAGTAGTAGTAGTAGTAGTTGTAGTTGTAGTAGTAATAGTAATAGTAGTGTACCATAGAGTTAGAAGTAACCCATAGCTGACACTCCAGTGGGTTTTCAGAGGCGGTTAAAGTTATGGGAGACGGTTGGTGGCCTCGAACTGCATGCCTTTGGGATTTCAACTCAGCTTCTTGCCATTGAGCCACCAGAGCTCCCTCACATATATGAGGTAATTACCACCTCCAAGTGCTCTTAGTCCCCAATCTGTATTTGAACAAATATCTGACTGACATATAGTTTCAACCACTACTCATTCAGCATTAATTAAGACTCAAGATCTCTCAAGGTGTTTGGCAAAGTCATTAAAATCACATCATTTTATACTAACATAATATTTATAATTTCTTTATAGCTTAATGAAACAATTAATGAAAGTCATTTTTCCTTAATAAATGATTCTAATTGTGTTGCAGTATGTAGCCCTGACAAGTTAGCAGTGAATCCAAAGGTTTTAAAGTGTTAGCATGGCCCTTCAAATTTAGTCCCTGATGCACTGTTCTTAGTAATTATGATGAAATACTTGAAACAAGCATGTTCAGAAGGAAGTGGCTAGCCAATTGTTAGCTGAAATCATCATGTCAAGATGTTGACATTATAGGCTGTCATAGGCTGAACTATGAAAACCACGTAGGTGGAAACTACTTAGCTGTAAAAGAACTAAAGATAAAATGCAACATGTCTTAACCTCATTGCACGGCTTATCTGATGTATAGGGAATTGCTCTAGGATGTGACGTGTAATACATTTTATCTCACCAGTTAAAAATGGAGCAAAGTAGGCTGAGTTGGGAATTGGAGACTGCAATATCACTAAGAAATAATTGCCAGGAGAGGAGTGCATCCTTCTGGATCCAGGTCCCTGGGTCGAGAAGCTCCTTGACATCAGGAAAAGCGTGGAGTAGTGAAGCTGTCCAAGGAGCACCTGGCTTAAGATATTGAAAGAAAAAAAGACTTTCCTCCACCACCAAGAGAGAGACTAGGTCTCCTCCTGGGGCTGGCACCTTGAATTTAGCCTTTTTACCTCCTAAAGTGTAAGAGAATAAATATCTGCTTCTTAAAACCTTCCATTTGTGATATCTCTATTACAGCAGGACTAGATAGCTAAGCCACAGGCCTACGATTCTTTCTAACAATCCTGCAGGACTGAGAAGACCTGCCCCTGAAGGGCTGCAAGGCATTATATGTTAATGGGAGTAGACTATCTCATGTTGCTCCCACAGAAAAGCTGGTGAATTCAAACCAGTGATCTTTTGGTTAGTGGCCAATGATTAACCACTGTACCACCAAGTCTCCATTCTTACAAAAAGGTGATCTATAATTTACCTAATTTTTCTGTGCAGTTGTTCTTGTCATTGCTACCCAGTCACCTCAAAAGTGTGGTAATCCTGTGTACACCAGGACAAAGTGTTGCCTGTTTCCCTGCTGTCTTAGCATTGCTGATATGCTCTTGTCCAGTATTATGACCACTATGTATTCTGAATTTTTTTTTTTTCACTTTGGAGGTGCTTTTTAGACAATATACTGTTCTGATCCATAGAGTTGTCATTGGCTAATTCTCAGGAGTAAATCCCCAGGCCTTCTAAGTTTGTATTAGTCAGGATGCTTTGCTGAAATTTGTGTACCGTGAGTGACTATTAATATTTGAACCATAAGTAGCACAGCTTTCAGCATCCCATCAACACACAAACTGCCACCATACAACAAAGACAGGTGGGTAGTGGCTCATGAAGTTAGACAAATATATCTGGGGAATAATTAGCACCACAGGGGAGAATATGTTCATAACAGAGGGTAGAAGGATCAGAAAACCCTAAGACAATATCATCCAATCATGGAAATGTCGGTATTATCTTTTGTTGATTCATCTTTGAAGGTACGTTGAATTTTTGTCTCAATGGTTCTCAATCTTTTCAAAGGCTTGCTTTGTTATTTAAGAACACAACACATTATGTTCTTCAATTCCTTTCTAAACATGATCCAAACCCTTACAATTGGTCTCTCTCTGTTGCTTGCTGAGCCATGCTAACCACACACTTACTGGGCTTTGGATCTCCTGACCTGAAAGTCTGATCTTTAATTACCATCCTCTACCTAAAAATAGACTCTTTAACAAGAGACACTGTAAATAGCACGTTGTGGATCTAAGAGCTGCTAGACTATCAGACGATCCAGCAGAACAACAGAAAAATGAAACCTTGTTAAGCGACTTTTAAAATAACTTTGTCCTTGTCTGTAAATGGCTTTATTATTTAGCCAAGTTACCTGATAATTAACACAGATCTGCCTAATTAAGCTAACATTAGTGTCACCTGATGCTTGCTCTGAATCCTGGCCTTTCTGTTTAGTACAAATTAAAGCCCACTAATTAAATAAATTTGAATGTCAATAGATAAAGCATGGCATGAATTGATTCAAAAAATACTATAGTCAGTGTATTTGCTAATGCTTCCTTCCCAAATTGATATGAATGAAACAGGAAGAGGAAGGCATCCGTTTAACCACCGATGTGATAAAAAATAGACTAGGTTAGAGCTGCAGAGCTGAAGGGAAAGTTAGCAAGCAGCGCACTTTTCTACATAGAGAGACGTGATTCCTGCAACTTTTCCGAGTCTGTCCTTGCTATCAACTCAGAACCATGTCATCTCTGACTCCCACAGCAGGATTCTTAGGCTGTAAATCACATGGGAAGAGAATGTCCATCTTTCTCTCTTAGGGCAACTGGTGGATTCGAACCACAAGAGCATAGTAGCCTTGGGGTTAGCAGCTCAAAACTCCTATTGGCAATACCTCCAGAGCTTCCCACGGTCTCCTAAGAAATGCAAACACATTGTAAAGTAGAAGTGCAGGTGCACATGTGGTGCTGGTAGCTGTTATTGAATCATCCCCCATTTAGGATGACCCTGTATGTTACAGAGTAGAACCGAGCTCCACAGCCTTTCTTGAATGTAATGTTTTACAGAAGCTGATTGCCAGCACTCTCTACCATGAAGCCACTGGGTATGTGTGTACCACCAAGCCTTCATTTGGTCAGAAACCAAAAACATAACTGTCATCAAGTAAATTCCAACTCACCGGTTCGAATGGAAACCCTCCAGTAGATTTTCCAAGACTTATCAATCTTAATGAGAAGAGATGGCCCATCTTTTCTCCCACTGATGGATTTGAAACCACTGATGAGTTCAAAACCTCTGGAGACTCAAAGTCTGGTTGGCAACAGATTACACTGCAGATCATTTGTTTGAGCCACCCAAGGACCTTCAGGCACCTCTTTGCATTTTAGTATGTATTCTGTTCATGAATCTTTACATTCTGAGATCACGTGTCAGATAGCAGGGAGGGTTGGTCAGAACATACCCAAGGACAATAGTATGCTGGTCTAGTTTTAAAGCTTTAACTAAAATGTATTTGATACCCTTAGATTGAGGGTTCAGAGCTCGCTGATTTGTTTAGCTGGAGTTTAGTGAATAAAAGAAAATTTTAACTCAAAGTCTTTCCTTCTCTCACTTGAATTTATCATTTCATTTTATCATATTCATTCTTTCTTTTAAACTACACTAATTTACTCCCAATTGACTTTGGCACAGCATCCCAACTAAAGTGTTTCAACAAGCAGATGTAGCCCTGGATATGCTCAACAGTCAATGGCAAGAAATTTGGAAGACAGATATCTGGCCAACTGGTTGGTAGAGATCCATATTTATTGCCATTCTAAAAAAAAAAAAAAAAAGGCAATCCAAGGAATATGGAAATTATAGAACAGTATCATTATTATCATATACAAGTAAAATCTTCCTGAAAATCATCCAAAAATGACTGGAACAGTACATCAAGAGAGGACTGCTAGGAATTCAAACTGGATTTAGAAGAGGTCATGGCACCAAAGTTATCAATGCTGATGTCAGGAGGTCTTAACTGAAAGGAGAGAATATCAGAAGAATGTTTGTTTGTATTTTATTGACTATGCATAAGGCATTTGACTGTGTGGATCTTAAAAAAATTACAGCTAACATTAAGAGAAGAATAAAAATCCTAGAACACTTGCACTCTTGGGAAACCTATACTTAAATTAAGAAACGGTCACTGTACAGAGCAAGGGAACACTGCATGGTATAAAATTAAGAAAGATGTTCATCAGGGTTGTATCCTTTCTCCATATCTATTCAATCTGTATGCCAAGTAAATCATTTGAAAGGCTAAACTTTATGAAGGAAGTGTAACACCAGGATCAGGAAAAACTCATCAACAACCTCCATTATACAGATAACACAACCGTGCTTGCTTAGAGTGAAGAGGACTTAAAACATTTGCTGTAGAAGATTAAAGACTGTAACCTTCCATATGACTTACATCTCAACATCAAGAAGATAAAAATTCTCACCACTGAGTCAACAGGTAACATCAGGACAGATAGACTGCAGTTGTCAATGATTTCACCTTGCCTGGATCTAAAATCAAAATATATATTTCACTGGGTATATTGGCTGTTAAGGACCTCTCTAAGGTGTTAAGGAGAAATTCTATCAGTTTAAAGACTAAGATGCATAGTCTTTTCTATTACATGCTACACATCACATCTTAAAGTTGGACAATGACTAAGGAAAATGGAGGAAGAATTGATGCCTTTCTGTCGTGATGTTGGAGAAGTGTACTGAATATCCCATTGCCTGCCCAGAGAACAAATATGTCTTAGAGAAAGTGCAGCCAGGGTGCTCCTTGGTGGCAAGGATGGGGAAGCTTCATTTCACATATTTTGGGGATGTTGTTAGGAGAGGTCAGCCTTTGGAAAAGGCCATCGTACTTGGAAAGGTGGAAGGTTAACTAAACAAAGACAGACCCTCAGCAAGATGGATTGACACAGTGACTGTAGTGCCAGACTCAAGTATATCAGAGATGATGATGACACAGGACAGGGCACAGTTCAAATCATGGAGTCATGATGTCAGGGCACAGTTCATGGAGTCATTATGACTCATAGTCAATGGCACCTAACAACAACAGCATAAGATACTAGCTCACTGGACTCTATTTCTTCTGCCTTTTCTCTCATCTCATCCATCCTGTGTGTTAAACGTACAACTCTGATCATGTAACTCCATCAACTCAACACCTTCATAGGCTGCCCACAACTTAATATAATTTTAAATAAATTTCAAATTCAAAGCTCTTGACTGTTCGCCCAATCAACTTTTTGGGAATCATTTTCCTCCCTACTTCTATGTATAACTCAACATTCTGTACTTTACAGGGTGTGACCAATTCCTTCTTTCCATTCTCTACACCATCACTTGTGTTGGCACAAAATAATGTTGTTGCCAGTTGCTGTCAAATTGATTCAGAATCATGGCTACCCTATGTGTATCAGAGTAGAACCACACGCTATCAGATTCCCCAAGTTTGTCAGCTTCCAGACACAGATTGTTTTCCAAGGCCTGTCTTTCTAGTAGCTGAGTCTTTAACCATATGTCCCACCCAGGGCCTCTGCTCATTATTATGTTCATAACAAGTGTAGCTACCGTCTATGGAATCTCCTACTACTACATAATTTTATAATAATTGTACATGTACTATCTAATTTTGCCCCTTACAATAACCCTGTGAATTGCATGCTATATCTTCTATTGTATCTTACATAAATATCTTATAGGTAACACTTGGCAAAATAAGGTAACTTTGCTATGGTTACCTATAAATGGTAGAATTGACTTCAAATTTAGGTAGCCAAATCCAGTTCCCATTCTCTTAATTAATTATACTATCTCCCTCATCTAACTCTACTCAGGATGTCCTCACCACTCACCACCACATAAACACACACATTGTTGTTGTTAGGTGCAATCAAGTATGACTCATAGTGACTCTATGAACAACAGATTTGAGCCCTGTCCTATCCTGTGTCATCCTCAATACTTCTGACACACTTGAACCCATTACTGTAGGTACTATGTATGTCATCCCACTTGGTTGAGAGTTTTCCTCTCTTTCACTGACCCTCTATCTTTCCAATTATGTGAGATGAAGTTTTTTTTTATCCACACACACAATTCAGTGAAACTGTAGAAGATGTTATCTCCCTCCTGCGTGAAGCCTTCTCTGATCCCCACCATCTTAACCTATAAGTCCTCCCTCTCCTTCAAAGTTTTACATTGTGTTCTTTCTGCCTGATAATTTAATATGCCTCCAGAATTCGATGTGTGATAATCTTAAAATAATTGTGAAAGCTGCATAGTGGAGTGGATTTGGGGGAGAGGGATTGCCTAACCATGAAAGAGTTTTCTTTCTTTTCAAGGAGAAGAGTGAATTGGGGTCCAGAGGGTGAGTAGGGAGAAAAGTGCAACAATGAAGGACTGGAAACCCTGAGTCCCTATAAACTTTCATTAAAATTAATTTTTAAAAACTTTTAAAATTACTTATTCTTTAATACTAAAATTACAATGACTGAATCCTGTCACATGAATCAAAGAAATCTATTTACCATTTCAGGCTTGGAAGAGGGACACTCTCACAAGTTAATTAAAATGTGATAGATTTACGAGCATAAAAGTATTCCATATCTCTTTAAAAATTCTTTTTAATGGTTATATATGTCTTGTTTACTCTTTAATCTAACATTCATTAATACTTTTTCTGTTTTGTTTTATTTTCCCCCTTCATTACTACTCCCTCTTAGGACATTTATACACATCTTGCTAGTTATTCTTCTATTTTTACTATAAGGGACTTACACAGTATTTGTCCTTATGAGACTTAGTTCACTCAGCATAAATGCCTTCTTATTATGAGAATATTCCATATTTTCTAACCCTCATACATTCCAATAAGATAGAATTGTGTCTTTCAAAATATGTAGTGAAGTCCTAACCCATGTACCTGTGAAAGAGACTCTGTTTAGAAATAAATTTTTTTCTTTTACGTTAATGAGATCATACCAGAATAGGGTTTACTCCTAAACCTAATCTCTTCTATGCAGTGTCTTAGAAAAGGGTGCACAACCACAGAGAGAATGGCAATTTGTGGGGAGACAGCACGTGACAATGAAGTAAGTGCATCTATAAACGTTTAAGAAATATCAGGACTTGCTGACAGTTACCATAAAGTAAAAGAGAAGTCAACAGCCTATGTGAATTACATAGTTAAAACCCTTGTTTGAACTTCTAACGTCTGTTGTTGTTCTATGACTTTGAGTTGATCATGATTCATAGCAACCTGATGAACAGTGTCTCTGAACTTTGCCCTATCTTGAGCCATCCTCATCGTCTGTGACACACCTGACCCATTGCCACCCTAGAGCTATAAAAAGAGAATACAAATATCTGTTTTTTAAAATCACTCACATTGTGGTATTTTGTTATGCCCGCCATAGGAAACTTAAGACACTTCATCACCCATGTTCTGAAATACTGCTTTTGATAAAACACTCCTGGGGTCCCTTCAGCCTACTTTTTCTTCCTGTGCTCATTTGTTGCAAGAATGGACACAGGTACATTGTGTTTACTGCCTACTCAGAAAAACCATCAGAAACTCCTGTTGATTGTGCAAAGCTAGGTTTATTAGCGTGGCTGCCATGAAAGAAAGCACCAACTCAGAGATATTTTTGTAATATCTCTGAACGGGAGATCAGAGGAAGACATTTATAGGATCTCAGTGTCTGGCTTAAGAAGAAAATCTTTCAAGGTAAAGAACTAATTGAATAACTAGAAGTGAAATTTTACAAGGTAAAGAACTAATGTAGATGGGACAGAGTTTACAGTACAATAATTTGTTATTGTTGTTCTTAGCTGCTGCCAAGCCAATAGCTCATAGGGACCCTATAAACAACAAACTTTGCCCTATCCTGTGCCATCCTCATGAACTCCAACATACTTGTGCCCATCCCTACAGTCGTTGTGTCAACCCATACCATCGAGGCACTTCATCTCCTTTGATGACCCTCTCTACCTTTCCCAAATGATGTCTTTTCTCCTGACAATATGCCCAAAGTATGCCACACAAAGTTGTACCATTCTTGTCTCTAAGGAGCACCTGGATGCTGCTTCCTCCAGACTAAATTTGGTTGGCAGTTGATTGTATATTCAGACACTTCTCCAATAACACAATTCAAGGCATTGATTCTTTTTTTATTATCTCCTCCATTTTCCAACTTTCAGATACATAGGAAGTAATTGAAAAGATCATGACTTGGAATAGAAATATTTTAGCCTTAAAAATGATATTCTTGCTTTTTAGAGCTTTCAAGAGATCCTTGACAGTAGATTTTTCCAATCCAACATGTCTTTTGATTTCTTGATGGCTGTTACCCTGGGTAATAGCATCCTGGCTATTGATCGTCAACCAAACCAAAATTAAATAATTGACAACTTCAATCTTTTCTCCTTCTATCATGAACTTGCCTGTTGGTCTAGTAGTGAAGACTTTTGTTTCCTTGACGAAGAGATGTAATTTATATTGAAGGCTGTAGTCTTAGATGTTCTTCAGTAAGGGCTGTAAGTAGTCTTCATTGTTGTGTCATCTGCGTAACACAGGTTGTTGCGTTTCCTTCCAATCCTGAAGCCATATTCTTCTTCATAAATCCCAGCTTTTCTAATTATTTTCTCTCACACAATAACCTATAGTTAGTGAATACATCAAGGCTCATACCTTGAAGCAATCTTGATAAATCAACAGTTGACTGCTAAGTGAACTGTTGTACAGGTGAGCAATCTATCACCCTGAGAAAAGGGTTTGTACAAAGGACCTAATGCTTTTCCTGTAAATAGATTTGTGAGAATATCCTAAGATGCAACAGAAAAGTTATTTATTGGTCTCAAATCTTATATAATTTAGGAAGAATTTTCTAGAACAAACGGATCTTGCTGACGCATGTAGCCTCATTTCTCGACTTGTCAGGTCAGTTCAGCTAAGGTCAAGCCACAATGTTTAACAAAACTTTATTGCATTTTTATAGAAAAATTTGAGATACAATGTTCAGAGATATGGTTTTGGTTGTAAATAGCAGATAATTTTAGGACTCACAGATTCTAAACCACTCACAGAGTCACTGTTTAACTTTTAGGGGAAAAAAATGAATTTAAAAAAAAATAGAATGGCGAAAACTAAACCAAGATGAATGGGCAAGATAGAAGGTCAGTGGGTCTCAAAAAATACAGGAAGAGCTGATAGAAGGTATGTTGACATATGTGTTTATATGTGCTTCAAAAGTATTCATGACTATCATAGAATATTCATGGGGCAAAGTTATGAAAACGTCCTAGCCATAACCAAATATCTTGAAAGAATAACTATTGGGCCTAGTGACTAAGGAGCATTGTTCCAAAGGACACAAAGATCAAATGGCATAACATAGTCGGCAAAGACAATGTTCTGTATTCAACTTGACTGAGTAACAATCAGGGTCTTAAAAGCCTGTAAGTGGCCATTTATCCTGAAAATAGTGTTCTCTCCTTGTCCAAATCATCCAAATAGCTAATTGATCACATAGAACTCACCCTTCATGACCCCGAGACAAAAATATTAGACCACTTTAAAAGAGATCACACTATGAGATTCTGGAAAGAGTAGGAGGAAAATGTGGAACAAAACTCTAAATCCTAAGACCAACCATACCTATTGGTCTTTTGGAGACTTATAGAACCTCTAAAACTATGTCCCTTAGATACTCTTCCATCCTGGAATAGAACTAATCCTTAAATACACCCTAAACTTTCAGTCAAATAGTAGACAGGGTTATAGAAGATGAACAACACCAAGGAGTCACCATTTCCTAGAAAGTTCCCTAAACAAGATCAAAGGGGCAGCATTTGTCCAGGCACAAAGCTCAGAAGTCAGGCACTGGTAAGAAAGAAAGCTATATGGAAATGGAAAACAGAGAGGAGGGAGCAAGAGTGCTATTATATTGTGAATGTTATAATCAAGACCACGAACTAAAATGTCTACCAATTGTTGAGTTGAAAACCAACTCACTCTGTAAACCTTCACTCAAATAACAATAAAATATTTGGGTTGGGTTTTTTTGTTTTGTTTTTTTCCAAAGATCAGGGGGGAGGGCAGTTTCAAGTTTACAAATGACAAACTCACAGACAGCTCTGCTTGCCCTTTGTTGTCAATTGTCTTCAAGTCGAGCATGATTCATAGTGATCCTATGAACAAAAAGCCTGAAGCCCCTCAACAATTATCGACATCTATCAAAGTTCATAGTTTCCATGAGGCATGCAATTTGGAAGTGGATGCCACCCCTGCTTCCAAATCTGTCATAGTATATTATTGTTGTTATGTGCCATTGAGTTGCCTGTGATGTTATATACGGCAGCTCTGAACTCTTCGCTGTCCTGAGCCTGTCTCACTAATTCCAACACACCAAACCCCATTGCCCCAGTTACCAATCCATCTCATTCAGGGTTCCCTTTCCCAGAAGATGAGATTAAGGTAGCCGATGCCCTTCTGGGAGAAAGGTGATACCTGATCAAGGAGATGAGAGAGCTCTCAAACTCCATCTTGTGTGACTCCGTAGGTTCCCAACACACTTGCCCTTTAGTGTTAGGTAAATTTGCATTCGTTGTGACACTGTTTAATCCATCTCTTAGAATAAATTTTTTATCATAATCACCTTCACTTTCTCTATGTGCTGATTTTAAACCATTGGAAAAATCTTTGAGCTTCTTCTTACACTAAAATAAGACCAAATAAAATTCTACACACCTCTTATGACTCACATACATATTCTACTTAAAGACAAAAATCTCCTTTATCAGTCAAGGTTCGTAGTGGCATTGAATTGTGGTGGATTTCACCATTGTTGGCTATTTAAAGTTCATTGATAACATTTCCCACATGAAGTCTTGGGGCCTCATTTGTAATAGTGTGATGCTCTGACAAGCAGAAAGAAGATATTTAGATTAACTGACATATTCAATGTGTGACAGTTTTAAAGTCCAATTGTAATTGTTTGAGAACAAAGGGAACATGGAGACAAGAGTCCAAGAAGCTGAAAAACAGAACTAGGGCCAGCAGCCATGGACAAGCTCTCACTTCCAGCTCCTTAGATCTGTGTTTGCATCTAGGGTATCACAACCTTGGAAAATACCTGTGAACACCATGTAGGAAAGAGTGGTCTCTCACCACCAATCAGAAAAAGCTAATAATTGGAAAGGCAAGAGAATTAAAAGTAGGTAGTATCTCAACAGTCCCTTAAGTAGTTCCCATAAGTATAGGAACTCTGCCCCAATACTGTTGTTCCTTCTCACTCACGAAAGGGGGCCCACTGTCTTAATCCTAGTGTACTGTGTTTGGCTGTTTGTATTTCCTCTTTCACTAATGAGTCTGATACTATTTGCCTTTGTGAGTGCCTGTATATGGCAACTTTTTCTGAAGAGAATTTGCTAGTCCTTTTCAAGGCATTAGATCCTGGCCATATTCTACCCTGCTAACAGAACCTAACAATAATCAATAGGCAATTCTCAGATGGCTTTTCTTCTCTAAGCTCCATATGTGCATATCGGTGCAGTGTTTTTCCTGTGAGCCACTGAAACATCCCTAAAGGCAATGTTCCCACTAGGGAATGCCAGTAATAGCTCAGGGAAAAGAGCCATGTTTACACTAGGGAGCTCTAGAGGCCTCGTGGCAAGAGGCTGTGCTGCAATCTCGAAGGCACTCAGGGTTCCTAAACCCAGTCCCCATCTCCGTCCAAGTTTGAGAGACACAGCACAATCATTTCTTACTTTCCATAACAAATTACCACATACTGGTGGTGGTGTTGTTAGGTGCTGCGGAGTTAAATGTGGCTAATAGTAACCATATGAACAACAGATCTAAACCCTGTCCTACAGGAAGCTTAAAACAGCAGTTTATTCTTTCACCGTTCTAGAGTCTGACTTCAGGAGGTCATCTCTAGAGTCTGATTTCAGGAAGTTATCAGGGTTGTGCCCTCTGCCATGGCTCTAGGGAAATCTTTTTCCTTATTTCTTCCATCTTCTGGTAGCCCCAGACATTTAAGGATACCAGTCACATTAGAGTGTGGCCCACCTTATGACAGTGTGACCTAATCTTAACTAAGTACATCTCCAAATGACTTTATTTCTAACTATGGTCATGTTCACATGTGCAAGAGATAGGAGGGCAGGGAGGGGTAGGGCACAAAGCTACTCATAACACATAGCCTACATTTAACAATTTCTTTCTCTAAAAGATTAAAATACTGTTATTACCTCTACTGGCGTATCCATTTTCTCCAAAAACAGGTTTACAGGAATTGCCTTCTACTTCCTAGACGCTTAAGGTTCAGTAGAAACTTAATTTGCTATTGTTTTTTTAAATTTTCATTTCATTTTCACTTTCGTAGGGAATCCTGGTACCCTGGTGAATAAGGACTTATGTTGCCAACTCAAAGGCAGGTGGTGTGAATCCATCAACTGCTGCCAATCTCCTCCCAAGTGATTTACAACCTCTGAAAACCCGCTGGAGGGTCAGCTATGAGTGGGTTCTGACTTTAAGGCAATGATGAGTCTCACTGCCAAATGCCTCCACTACACAGACACACACATCATCATCATCTCCATTTTGTGGCCTCAGGTGAACCAGGTTAACTGAAGTCATGTAAATGAAGCCTTCCCAGGTAAAAGCACAAAAAGGCAGCTCGCCTTGCCTTCCCAGTATCTCCGCAGAGGCGAAGAGGTGAGCAAGGTGGGGTAGAAGACTGCTTTGGTAGAGAAAGAGGGCATTTCAGACCTACTCCTTAGAGACCATCAAGTCAGAGACCCTCAAAAGCCCTCCAAACTGTGAAATATGAACAAGCCTCCCGTTTTCGATTGTATTGAAGGCTTCAGAAGAGAAACACGCTTAGCCCTGTCAAACCTAATCTGTTAATGGGAAAGTTTGTGGCAAGCAGTCTGAGCTCATATCTGTGAGGAAATGGGCTTCCTCTTTAGAGAAAATGGAGCTGTTCTTTGTAAGCAGAGAGATGCCTATTGTGTGGGTAATTACAAGGAGGCCTGGCTGACCTGGCAATGAGGTAGTGTAGCTAAATACCTGAAGGCGAGGGGAGAGCCCGAAATGAAAGCAGAGGCCCCATCTGCTCGCCTGTAATGATTGTGCTATTTGGAGGCAGAAAGGTTTGTCTGGAGCAGCTGGTTTCTCTCCAAGTGACCTTTTAGCATTTCTGCTTTTGCCGTCTGACAGATGTGTCAACTCAATAATTTCAAAAGCCCCTGAGTAAATAACCAATTGTGAGCAAGGATGACCCAAAGCGATGACAAAATGGCTGCACGCGGCACATTATGGAGCATAATACCGAGTGACGGAAGCAGGGACATTATCCGAAGGGAAAGGAAAAAAGAAAAACAACAACACATTTTCGTAGTTATTTTTGACTAAGTGGCTTTCCTAACCACAGATCAGTTGTTTGTGAATGGGCGGGAAGAGAAAGCAAACGCGGGTTGAACGCAAGGCCTTTGTGAGGGCTCTGCCCTTGGAAGGCCGCATTAGCTGGTCGCAGGACTCAGGTGGCGTCTGGGGCCTCAGAATGGACTCCTGTGCTTTCCCGCCCAGGCAGCTGCGAAGGAGGACTGAAGGCCAGAGCTAATTGGCACTGTGAATGACTGGGGGGGACTGTGGAGAAGCAACTGCAATCAGGCCAGGTCTGACAGAGTTTAAAGTCTTGCAAAGAGTTTTCACAGCAGTTTAAGTGTCGCTGGGTTGTTTTCCTGGGAGAACTAAAGAGGTGAACATGGAAATGGGCCCATACAGCAGGCTGGCCTGAGCCCTGTAGGGTAGCCTGTGACTCCTTCAGGGGCACTCCAAACACCCTTGAGTGGACGTTTTATTTATTCCATGTATTCTTAGTTTCCCCAGGCCTTTCAACCATCTCTTCAGAGGGCTCATATTGACTCATAGCATTGACACCTTCCATGCAGGAGATCTAAGTTCAATTCCTAAGCAATGCGCTGCATGATGTTGTTGTTGTTGTTGTTGTTGTTGTTGTTGTTAAGTGCCATCGAGTCACAGGTGACTTATAGTGACCCTAGGAAGGAGAGTCCTCAACGCTTGGGTATCTCTCATTCTCTCTCCAGGTTCATAGGATTTTCGGAGGCAAGCTATTATGGAAGTGGATGCCACTCCTTCCAAGCTTGTTTTAATCAGAGCTCCAATCCACTCTCTGTCCGCATTGGGTAACCAAGTGTTAACACATTTGACACATAAGTGTCACAGTGTTCAGCACTGCATACACACACCCATTGTCTCTTGGTTTATGGATTCTTGAGTGTTGCTGTGATGCTGAAGAGGTGTCAGCAGGGCTTCCAGACTAAGACAGACTAGGAAGAAAGGGCTGGTAATCTATTTCTGAAAATCAGCCAATGTCATCCCTACAGAACACAATAATGAGGGTGGTGCACACCACGCAGCATTTCATTCTGTTTTGTATGAGGTTCCCATGTGTCTAGCTGCTGACAAGTACTTTGCTGGACTGTCAGAGCCTTTCCTTCAATGGGTTCCACCCACCTCATCAGCCTGGCTAACAAAGCCTTGCAGGGCTCAATCTGAATGAGACAGAAATGAGAAAATTATTGTTGTGAGTTTTGAGGTTGTTTTGTAGGTTTGTTTTGGGTTCTTGGTGTGTTATTTTTTTTAAAAAAGGAGGGGTAGAATTGGCTTATTTTTGTTGTTATTTGAGATCAAGGAATGGCTGAATTAACTGCTTGGTGAAATGACAGATAAAAGAACTATCCTCCTGGTTTAGTTCTATTTCTCATCCATGAAAGAGAATGAGATCCAGACTGGAAAGGACAAACGCAAATCTTAGGAGGGAAGATGGCGAGAGAACATCTAGCAGCTTTAAAACGTGTTCGAGTCCAGATGCATTACATCTAAGACCATTAAAACAATTTGCAGCTGTTATCACAGCTGTTCGTGTCCTGGGGGGAGAAAAATCAGAGGGAATGGGAAAATTGCCAAAAGATCAGAGCCAAGCAAATGCCTCAGATTTCAGAATGGGAATTTCAGAATCCAAAGCCAGTGGATTTCAGCCTCAATACCTAGCAATATTCTAAAGCATATTTTTAGCTAGCCAATATGCACTTAGTAGGGAAAGGAGTGATCAATTACTAGAGCTAAACTATTTTAGATGCTTTGCCATTAGAAGAAGATTAGATGGAAAGACTATTACACACAATCCATTCAAACACCACTCAGGAGCCATTTAAATATATATATTTAGTTCCTGCTATGTCCTGGCTAAGAAAGCTCTGGTGGCCTTGTAGCAAGAAGCTACACTGCAATCCTAAAGGCACATAGTTTGAATCCCACCAGCTGCTCCATGGGAGAAGGATGATCAATCTCCTCCAGTGTAACTAACTGCCTCCGAAAACCCACCACAGAGTCAGCTGTGGGTTGATTCCTACTCAGTGGTACACAATTACAACAATATGTCCTGGCTAGGAATTCTGGTGGATCAGTGGGAAAGAACTACACTGCCAATGCAAAAGTATGTGGTTCAAATCCACCAGCTGTTCTGCAGGAGAAAGATGGGTACTCTCCCCTTTTGCAGTTTGTTGACTCTGAAAACCTACTGGAGGAGGGTCAGCATTGAGTCAATTCTGACACAACAGCACACCACAACATGTCCTGGTTACTGCCCCAAGACGTAGCCATTGACTGCAAAGGATTTTCAGTCTTTTGGGAGAAATTAAAAAGAAAACAAGATCAGTGTTCAGGGATTAAACATTGGTGGACTTGAGAAAGATCAAAAGATAAGGAAGAATAATCTAGGAGATTGCCGTGTTAGTGAGGACAAAGAGTAATACACTAAAGAGTGAGGAAGAGGAGCATGGGGTCAAGAACAGGTTAATCTAAGAAAACAGGAAGTATAAAGGCTTCGAGCTGACAAAGGCCAACAACTAAGGAATTGAGAGCGGATGAGGATGAATTCAGCATAGGATTGAAAATGGAGAGTGGAAAATAGGGAAAGAAAAAGAAGAAATAGGAAAATGTCAGATCTGAACACCACATTAAGAAGTTTGGACTTTATTCTGAGAGTAATAGCAAGTTGTCTGGGAATTTTTAAAAAATGTACACTGACTTCATCATGATACATAATAGTTTCATAATTCCATGGATTATGATGGTAAATTATGGTATGGGTAGTGATGAAGTGTCTACTGACTAAGAAGTTACCAATCCAAAAGCAAGTGATTTGGATCTGCTAGTTGCTTCTTAGGGAGCTCTGGCAGCCTAGTGGTCAGAAACTGCACTGAAATCCCGAAGGCGTGTGGTTTGAATCCACTAGCTGCTCTGCAGGAGAAGAATGTACAATCTGCTCTCCTGCAATTAAGTGCCTCTGAAAGTCCACTGGAGGTTCACCTATTGGTTGGTTCCAACTTGATGGTACTCAAAAACAGTTGCTCCTTAGGGATTTCTTGTGACCTTGGGTAAGATACTGTGCTGCCTCACAAAAAAAAAAAAAAGATACTGTGCTGCTATTCCAAAGACAAATAGTTCAAGACCATCACCTACTCTGGGGAAGAAGGATGGCGGTCTCCTCCTGTGTGGTTTACTACCTCAGAAAACATGCTGGAGGGTCAGCTATGAGTCAATTCAGACTCAGTGGTACTCAACAACAGTTGCTCCTTAGGAGAAAGATAGGCATTCTCCTCCTGTGTGATTTATACCCTCTGAAAACCCATTGGAGGGTCAGCTATGAGTTGGTTCCAACTCCATGGCAAAGAGAAAGTGATAAAGTAAGTAGATTTGCAACTCTTCAGAAAACTGCCCTAAAAAATGCTAATTCATAAAATGATTGGCAACACTCAGTTGGCATTTTTCTGAGTTGGCCTAATTCTGTCTCATTCAGTATATTTATCAAGAACTGGGATATAGATAACATAAAACTTGGAGGAAAAGCAAGTGTATTGTTCAGCATAATCAAAATTCAGATGTCATAGAAATAGGGCACTTCCCTCCCCAACCCAACATGGGATACAAAGAGTGCAGTTATCTGCTAGAGAAAAGTGGTCTCTAGCTGTGTTCTCACCAGCACCACCAAGGACATTTGCAAACTTTAGAAGAAGCAAACACAGGCCAGAGATCCCCCACAAGGCCACGCATAAGAACTGAGAGGGCAGCCAAATAAAGGTACAAGCCCTGACCCCTAGAACACACACAGAATAGAGAGTGCAGCTGCCTGCTGGGAGAAAGTAGTCTCTGATTGCTCTGTGCACCAGCACCACGAAGGACAATTACAAACTTTAGAAGAGGCAGACAACACTCAGGTGAGATTCCATAAGGATGCACTGTAGTGCAGAGAGAAGTTGAAGAACCTTAGAAAAGGGGAGCTTTCCCATTGCACAGACCCAGAAAGGACTCTGAGCATAGCAAGTTGCCCTCCTCTAGAGAGAGAATACTTTAAGTCTGCAACTAATTAATAACAGCATAAAGATAAAGAACTGTCAACAACCTACACAGACACTACAGGAACAGTCTACCACATACCAAGAAAAACTTCACACATTTTCAAGAAAGCACCAGGAAGCTTCAAACATTATAAAAAACAAAATAATACTTCTTCTTAAAAAAAAAACCAAACCCAGAATATACTTCAGACCCAGACCCAGTAAATACCCCAGAGACAGAAAGACAGAAGAAATACATTAATGCAGTTATATGTACAGCTGTGGAAGAAGGTACAAATGATGAAAGAAAGAATGGAAGCCATGCTGCTCCAAGGGCAGCTTGAGAAGACAAAGGGAAGTATTACAATGAAACATGTAGAGAGCTGGAATTGGAGAAGAAAAATGGAGGAATTCACTATGCATTTCTCAAGCTGAGAGAACTAAAAAACAAATTTAAACTTCTAGTTGCAATATTGAAAGATATTTGTTGAAGGATCCAGGGAGCATAAAAAGAAAATAGAATACACTGAGTCACTGCATTAAAAAAAATGACACTGAAAATTTTCAGGAAGTATCATAAAGGCAGGAGCCAATGGTAAAGAAGGAGGAAGATGAAGCTGCAGCAAAGAGATTGGCAAAAAATAAGACCCCCAAATTGATGGGAGACCAATTGACTGGTTTCCACTAACTCTGGATGCATTCACCGGTTTATGCCAGGAAATTTGGAGGACAGCTATCGAGCCAATTGATTGGAAGAGGTCCATATTTTTTATATTCCTAAAAAAGGTAATCCAACAGAATGCAGAAACTATCAAAGTCTATCACTAATATCACATGCAAGCAAAATACTGCTGAAGATTATTTAAAAAATGGATAGAACAGTATATCAATATGAAACTGCCAGAAGTTCCAACAAGATTTAGAAGACATTGTGGTATCAGGGACATTACTGCTGATGGAAGATAGATCCTGGCTGAAAGTAAACAATATCAGAAGAATGTTTATTTATGCTTTTTTTACTATGCAAAGGCTGCGTGGATCATAACAAGTTATAGCTAGCATTGAGAAGAATAGGAATCCCAGAGCACTTAATTGTGCTCATGTGAACCCTATACCTGAACCAGGAGGCAGCTGTGTGAATAGAGAAAGGGAACACTACTTGATTTAAAATTAAAATTTATGTCAAGGTTGTATTTTCTCTTCATACTCATTCATTCTTTTGATTGAACGTTGAGCATTTTGCTAGAGGTGGCTATTCCTTGGAAAGGGACATCATAATTAGAAAGACAAAGGGATACTGAAGGAAAGTAAAACCCTTAACTAAATGAAGTGATTGTATACTCAGAAAGTTATTCAAGACCAAATGAGCTATGGGATGATATCAAGAATATCATACATGAAGAAAGCGAAAGATCAAAAGCAAAGGAGGAAGAAAAGGCCAATATAAGTTACCAGAAGAAACTCTGAATATGCACTATAATGCAGAAAATACAAAACAAAGGGAAGAAACCAGGACATTAAGGAATTTAAGATTTCAGAAGGCAGCTGGTTAAGACAAAGCATCCTAATGAAATGTGCAAAGACCAGATAAGCTATGGAAAGATATCAAGAATATCGTTCAAGAAGATTGCAAAAAGTCATTGCGAAGAAAGAAGGAAAGACTAAAATGAATGTCAGAAGAGACTCTGAATATTGCACTAGAGCACTGAGAAGCCAAAGCAAAGGGAAGAAATCAAGTAGTTAAACAGCTGAATAGAAGATTTCAAAGGGCTGCTTGGGAAAGCAAGGCAAAATATTATAAAGAAATGAGCAAGAGTCTGGAGTTAGAAAATCAAAAGGACCAAACTTGCTCAGCATTTCTAAGCTGAAAGAAGTAAAGAATAAAGTCAAGCCACAACTTGTAATGTTTAAGGATGCTTTGGGAAGAATACTGAATGATTCAAGAAACATTAAAAAGAGATGGAAGGAGTATACAGAGTCATTGTACAAAAAAAAATTGGTTGACAGAGAAGAATTTCAAGAAACAACATCTGAGCAAGAGGCAATGGGGATGAAGGAGGAAGTTCAGCCTGCTCTGAAGGACTTGGCAAAAAGAAAGCTCCTAGAATTGCTGGAATACCAATTGATATATTTCAGCAAACAGATACTGCCCTGCATGTGCTCACCAAGTCGTACCAAGAAATCTGGAGGACAACTACTTAGCCAACTGATTGGAAGAGATCCATATTTATTCCCATTCCAAAAAAAGGTGACCCAACAGTGTGGAAACTATCAAACAATATCACACACTAGCAAAATCCTGCTGAAGATTATCCAGAAAAGATTTGAATACTACGTTGACCAAGAACTACCAGAAATACAGGCTGGGTTTAGAAGAGGCAGTGGCACCAGGGACATTATCGCCATTATTAGATGGATCTTGGCAGAAAGCAGAGAGTACCAGAAGAATGTCTATGTTTCATTGAATATGCAAAGGCATTTGACTGTGTGGATCACAATAAATTGTGGCTAACCTTGAGGAAAATGGAAATCTCAGAACACTTGAGCTTGCTTATACAAAACCTATACTTCGACCAAGAAGTAATCCTCAGAACAGAGCAAGAAAACACTGTACAGCTCAAAATCAGGAAAGGAGTACATCAGGGATGCATCTTGTCCCCATACCTTTTCAATTTGTATGCAGAACAGATCATTTGGAAACCAGGGCTTTATGAGGAGGAGTATGGCATCAAGATTGGAGAAAAACTCATTAACAACCTACGACATGCAGATGACACAACCTTGCTTGCCGAAACTGAAGACCTGAAGCACTTGCTGCAAAAGGTCAAGGACTGTAGTCTTCAATATCAATTGAAGCTCAACATCAGGAAGACAAACATTCTCACCACTGGACCAATTGACAGCA
The DNA here is from genome assembly GCF_000299155.1 of Elephantulus edwardii. Taxonomy (NCBI): domain Eukaryota; kingdom Metazoa; phylum Chordata; class Mammalia; order Macroscelidea; family Macroscelididae; genus Elephantulus; species Elephantulus edwardii. The sequence continues at coordinate 17,750,354 of NW_006399786.1, read as the reverse complement.
CCATATGAGATTGAAAAGAGATTGAGGTTTTTAGCAATTACAGCTTGCTTGGACCCACAATCAACACTCTTACACCAGCAGTCAGGAAATCAAAAGACAAATTGCATTGGGGAAAATCTGCTGTCATGTACCTCTCCAGAGCGCTGAAGAGCAACAACAATGTCAGTCTAGATACAAAAGTGTGCCTAATCCAGGCCATGATGCTTCAAAGAGTTGGACAATGACTAAGGATAACAGAATAGATGCCTTAGAGTTGTGATGCTGGAGAAGAGTCTTGAACATATCATGGACTGCCAAGAAAACAAACATGTCTGTCTTGGAGAGGGTGAAACCTCTCCTTGGAGGCTAGGATTTTGAAGCTCTGCCTCACTCTTGGCCATGTGGCCAGGAGAGATCAGTCCATAGAGAAGGACGTCATACTCAGAAGGGTGGATGAACAGTGAAGGACAGGGGAAACCCCAGATGAGATGGATTGATACAGTAACTGGGGCAATGTGGGTTGGTGTCGAAATTAGTGAGATTGGCTCAGGACAGGGAAGGGTTCAGAGCTGCTATACATAGGGTCTCAATACATTGCAAGCAACTCAATAGCACATAACAATAACATACTATGATAGGTTTGGAAGCAGAAGTGACATCCACTTCCTAAATAACATGCCTCCAGAATCTCTATGAACTTTGATAAATGTTGATAGTTGTAGAGGGGCTTCAGGCATTTTGTTCATAGGGTCGTTATGAGTCGTGCTCAACTCAAAGGCAACCAACAAAAACAACCGCCGTTTGTCAAATTGTATTATTAGATTATTGTCCTAACAAATCCCAAAATGTCAGCTCAGGTTACAACATTGCAACCTTTCTAACATTATAACCTTCTAAAACTCTTCTTCTTTCTTGAAATCTTCTTTATACCCCTGTTGTTGTTGTTGTTGTTATGTGCCATCGAGTCATTTCTGACTCATAGCGATCCTATGCACAACAGCTCTAAACCCTGCTCTATCCTGCGCCAACCGCACCGCCTCTGACACACCCATCCCGATTACCCCAGTCACCGAATCAATCCATCTCATAGAGGGTCTTCCCCTCCTGCGCCGTCCCTCCACCCTCCCAAGCATGATGTCCCTCTCCAAGGACCCGTCCCTCCTGGCAACATGTCCAAAGTATGTCAGACGAAGCCCCAGAATCTTTGCCTCCAAGGAGTAGCTTGGTTTAATCCTCTCCAAGATGAATCTGTTTTCCTGGCAGTCCATGGTACATTCAGTACCCTTCTCCAGCACCACAGCTCAAAAGCATCCACTCTCCTTCTGTCCTCCCTAGTCATTGTCCAACTCTCTGATGCATAACAAGCGATTGCAAATACCATGACCTGTATCAGGTGCACCTTAGTCTCCAGAGAGACACTGTTGCTCCTGAGTACCTTTGAGAGGTCCCTAACGGCAGACTTTCCCATCACGATACGCTTTTTGATTTCCTGACTGCTGGTACCAAGAGTGTTGACTGTGGAGCCGAGCAAACTGAAGCTGTGAACACTCTCAATCTCTTCGTCATCCATCCTGACGCTGCTAATTGGTCCAGTGGCGAGAATCTTTGTCTTCTTGACATTGAACCTTAGTCCATACTGAAGGCTGCAGTCCTTGACCCTTCGCAGCAAGTGCATGAGGTCCTCCTCAGTTTCAGCAAGCAAGGTTGTGTCATCTGCATAACGGAGATTGTTAATAGATCTTCCACCAATCCTGATGCCACAATTCTCCTCATAGAGCCCAGCCTCTCGGATAATCTGCTCTGCATACATGTTGAAAAGGTATACTCCACAAAATATTGTTGCTATTTCAAAGAAATACAACTTTAAAAAAAATGTCTGGGAATGAAATATCCCCAGGTTATGATTATCTGGCCCATAGCCAGTATCTATTTCTCTATCTTCTTATTGTGATTTGAGTGAAAGCATGTAAAGCTGGTTGGTTTTCCATTAAATCATTCAAACACATTGTGTTTTGTGACATTTGTTATCATCCCCATATTATAGCAGCACTCTCCTCACTTCCTGTGTTTCTTGTTTCCATTGATCATTCTAACATCTCTTTTCCTACCTTCTAAGATCTATTCCCAGTGAGATGCTTCCTTTTTGAGCCTGCAAAATTTAGGTACACTCCACTAGAACAAGTGAGCATCAAGTTAATTCCAATTGATGATGTCCCATATGTTTCAGAACAAAACGTGTCCCCTAAAGTTTTCATAGTCTTAACCTTTTAGAATCAGGTGGCCAGGAGTGAAGTGTGAGTGGGCGGGTTTAAACTGCTGACCTTTTGATTAGGAGCAGACCTTAACCCTTGGTGCCATCAAGTAACATCTCATGGGTTGACCACTATAATGGGCACATTCCAGTTTAATTATTATTCTGTTTCCCTGAAACATTTGTCACTGTCAGTCATTTCCTTCATTTTTAAATGCTCTTCTTCCTTAGTTTCAAAGCTTTCCTTGTGATTGACTCTTTTCTTTGAGTTTCTTTGTCATTTCCACCATCCATTTAGATTCTGATCTTCACTAAGATCTGACCCTCAGCATTTTGCTTTTCTCTCTTTTCATGTTCTTGGCTAATCTTGTCCACGCAAACTTAAACTAAGATCTACAGAAAATGGCATCTAACCACTACACTCAGGTCACTGCTGGCACAGACCAGAAAAAGATGACTTCAAACTTATGACCTCAATGAATGAACCTCACTCTTTTCCTTTGCCTTCTTATTGTCTCCATCAAAGAGAAAAGAAAATGCCCTTTTTTTATTACTCTCAATTACTTCGTTTCTTGTTTAGTTTTTCCTGTTTACCCTCTAATTGACATGGATTACTAAGAGGCAAAAATAATAGAATAAATGTAAATAATAGAATCTAAAGGACACACATGTCAGAGAAAGACCAGAAACATTGTCCTGGTAATGTGACAAAAGGCCAAGTCAGAGTTCCTTTAAATCACATGTGACTACCAATCCATCTTCCTTCCTTCTCTTTCTCTCTCTCTCTCTCCCTCCCCCTCTCTACCTCTCCCCCTTGCCCTCTGTCCCCCTACGCCCTCTCTCTCTCTCTCTCTCTCTCTCTCTCTCTCTCTCTCTCTCTCTCTCTCTCTCTGTCTCCCTCTTTCTCTTTTCTGTACAACCTGCTTTAGTGCCTGCAGCCTATGAGTAAGGAGGCCAAGCAATGGTTCAGGGGTATGGTTTGCTCTGGCATGGAACACTATGAAAGACCCATGAGTACAGCACTGCCATAAATCCAAACCCATGCATCATTATTATATCTTTTAAACAAGCAAAAATTCAGCCCCCAGCTGGAAACACCCTGACAAAAATATTTTTATAATTGAAAATTCTGGGTAGAAAGGAATTCTGTGAACAAATCATGAGTTCTGATGCAAACACCTCAACTCATTAAATCCCTTCTAGTTTGGCAGGTTCAGAATGATATTAGTCACTACATCTCAAGGGGAGAGGAATGTGTTTAACCCTCTTATAGCTTTTTCTGTAAACCCGGGTGAATTTGTGGCTTCAGGTGCTCTTCTCCCTTTCATAAGTTAAGACTAAAATCTTGGCTGATAAGGTCAGAGTGTTTTCTCTTCTGTGAATCCTCAGGTGCAGACTGCCACCGCTAAATGAAGTCATAAAGAAGAAATCCCAGACCAAACCTGCGTAAGGCATAGTATCGTGCACCCCAGCATATGTACAAAGTGCAAGCCTATTATTTCACACCTGGTTTTCTGCTGGTGGAGGCTCAAGCAGCACAGAAATAAACAGTTATTTTGACAAAGCAGTGTTATTGGTTGGCATGCAGTAAATTTGCTTGAAATTCTAACGACTTCCCTTTATAGAACATCCACCCACCTAGCATTCTTTCTTTATATGAAATCTTACAATAGCAAATCTGTAATTACATTTCCTATTTTCCTTTCTTTTTCTGCCCCCAAGAACACTGTTGGCCTCTACTGTGTAAAGAACTACAGTGCATTTGTCTCCATTAGGATTGTCACACAGGTTTTATAAAATCATATTACAAAATGTGGGTCAGTGATCACTGAGTCATATAATTTATCAAGACAATACCCAGATGCACTGTTTGACATTCGTTTTGCCGGGATGCAATCTACTGGTATAAACAACTCAGCAATGCCTACCATTCTTCAGAAGCAAAGGTCATTTAGGACTGGAGGAAAAAAATCAATATCAAGAGTTCCACTACCAAATATTTAATGTTCCAATGTTTTATAAGATAATATATCAGTGAAAGCTGGCAGGACATCTCCACTCACTAATACATCACATCTTCAGCTTAACCCTTTAATCAAATCTCTAAATTCAAAGACTTCTAAAACCAAAAACTACTTTAAAAATCTCTTAGCACAACCTCGGATTTTACTAAGAGGACAATGACATGTACCAGACAAGTACAAAGGAAGTACAAGTACACGTAGTTCCAAGATTGTGACAAGTTTCCATTCTAACAACTCTGGAATATGTTGATTCTGATGAAAATTTGATATTTCATTTTTGTTGTTTTCCTTTTATGCTATGCCTACTCTGTGGCAGTGTTTTGAACAATAAATCATATCACTGAACTCCTATAAGTTAACATCTGAGAATGCAACATCAGCACATTGTGCATTGCAATATCTTTGGTGATGGTGGTTGTTATGTGCCTTCAAGTTGCCCATGACTCATAGCAATCCTATGTACAATAGCTCTGAACCCTGTTCTATACTGAGCCAATCTCCCTGTCTCTGATACACTTACCCCTATTAAGCCAGTCACTGTGTTAATCCATCTCATCTATGGTCTTCCTCTCCCTTCCAAGCATAATGTCCTTCTCCAAGGACTGGTCCCTCCTGGCAATATGCCCAAAGTATGTGAGATGGAGCTCCAAAATACTTGTCTTCAAAGAGCAACTTGGTTTCACCCTCTCCAGGACAGACTTGTTTGTTCTCTTGTCAGTCCACTCAAAGGCATCTATTTTTTTTTCTATCACCCTTGTCTAGCTCCCTAATGCATAGCAAGTAATAGCAAAGACTATGGCCTTGATCAGGTGCACCTTAGTCTCTTGACTGACATTCTTTGCACTTAAGCACTCTGAAGAGGCCCCTGACAGCAGAGTTTCCTAATCCAATTTGTCTTTTGATTTCCTGGTTCCTGGTTCTGAAAATGTTAAATATGGACCCAAACAAGCTGAAATAGCGAACAATTTCAATTTCTTCCCTATCTATCATGGTGCTACCAATTGGCCCAGAGAAAACAATCTTCATTTTCTTGACGTTGAGCTTCAATCTGTATTGAAGACTACAGTCCTTGAATTTCTGCAGCAGATGCTGCAGGTCCTCTGCAGTAAGGAAGGTTGTGTCCTCTACATAAAATAAGCTGTTGATGAGTCTTCCTCCAACTCTGAAGCCATATTCCTGAATTCCTGAAGACCAGCCTCCTAAATGCTTTATTCTTCACATAGACTGAAGTGGTACGAAGACAGGACGCATCCCTGGTGCAATCCTTTCCTGATTTTGAACCACGCAATGTTTCCTGGCTTCGTTCTGATGACTTCTTCCTGGTCCAAACATAAATTTCACTTGAGCACAATTCAGTGTTCTGGGATTCTCATTCTTCTCCAGGTTAGCCACAATTTGTTGTGATCCACAGAAGTCAAATGCTTTTGTGTAGTTAATGAAACACAGACATTCTTCTGGTACTCTCTGCTTCACACATTATTTACAATATTTTTTTAAAAAAAGGAAAAATGTAATTGTAAGTATAGTTTGTTGTTGTTGTTTGTTGTTATATGCCGTCAAGTCACTTGCAACTCTTAGTGACCCTATGTACAACAGCCCTAAACCCTGCTTTATCTCTTGCAAATCTTATTGTCTCTGACACACCTATCCCCATTACCAGTGACAGAATCAATCCATCTCATCGAGGGTCTTCCACTCCTGCACTGTTCCTCCACCCTCCCAAGCATGATGTCCCTCTGCAAGGACTGATCCCACCCTGTAACATGTCCAAAGTATATCAGAATCCTTGCCTCCAAGGAGCAACCTGGCTTCACCTTCTCGAGGACAAAATTGTTTATTTTCCTAGCAGTCCATGGTATATTCAATACTCTTCTCCAGCGCCAAGGTTGAAATCCATCAACTCTCCTTTTATCATCCCTAGTCATTGTCCAGCTCTCTGATACATAGCAAGTAATGGCAAAGACCATGGCCTGTATCAGGTGCACCTTAGTCTCCAGACTGACATCATTGCTCCTCAGTACCTTGGATAGGCCTCTGACAATAGACTTTCACAATGCAATTTGTTTTTTAATTTCCTGGCTGCTGGTACCAAGAGTGTTGATTGTAGAGCCAAGTAAATTGAAGCTGTCAACAATCTCAATCTCTTCACCATCTTTTTTTAAAAAAAAAGTCATAATTTTCATGAACATTTACAGAGATTTTGGATTTCCATTCATTCATTGTTGCACTTTTCTCCCTGCTCAGCCCTTCCCCTCCCCCCACCCCAGTTTGTTCCTCTCTTTGAAAAAGTAAAAGAAAAATTCTTTCTTTGGTATTCACCATCTATCTTGATGCTGCCAATTGGTCCCGTGGTGTGAATCTTTGTTTTCTTGATGTTGAGCTTCAATCCATATTGAAGGCTGCAATCCTTGACCTTCTGCAGCAAGTGCTTCAGATCCTCCTCAGTTTCAGCAAGCAGGGTTGCGTTATCTGCATAATGCAGATTGTTCATGAGTCTACCTCCAATCCTGATGCCACACTTCTCACAGAGCCCAGCCTCCCATATATTCTGTTATGCATATAGATTGAAAAGATACGGAGATAGGACACAGCCTTGACGCACACCCTTCCCAATTTTCAACCATGCAGTGTTTCCTTGCTCTGTTCTGATGATTGCCTCCTGGTCCAAGTATAAGTTTCACATGAGCACAATCAAGTGTTCTTGGATTCCTATTCTTCTCAAAGTCAGCCACAGTTTGTTGTGATCCACTCAGTCAAATGTCTTTGCATAGTTAATGAAACACAGGTAGACATTCCTCTGGTACTCTCCTTTCAGCCAAGATCCATCTGTCATTAGCTATAATAACCCTAACACAATGGCCTCTTCTAAATCCAGCCTACACTTCAGGCATTTCTTGGTTGATGTGCTGTTCCAGTTATTTCTGGATGATCTTCAGCAGAGTCTTACTTTCATGGGATATCAATGATGTTGTTCAGTAATTTCCACACTCTATCGGATCACCTTTCTTTGACATGGGAACAAATATATATCTCTTCCAGTCATAGGCCAGGTGGTTGTCCTCCAGATTTCTTGGCACAACTCATTTCTAAATCCATCTTGAAATACAATGCTGTGAGTGACAGAATAATATCCATATGCATAAAAGGAACCACTATTATTCAAGTATATGCACCAACAACCAGAGCTAAAGAAGAGGAAATAGAAGATTTCTACACAATTTTGCAGTCAGAGATTGATCTAACATGCAATCAAGATGCATTAATAATAATGGGTGACTGGAATGCAAAAGTTGGGAATAGAGAAGAAGGATCAGCAGTTGGAAAACATGGACTTGGTTACAGAAATTAAGCCGGAGATAGAATGATAGAATTTTGCACAATCAACAATTTATTCATTGCAAATACATTTCATAAGAAACACAAATGCAGGCTATACACATGGATTTCACCCAATGGTATACATAGGAATCAGATTACATCTGTGGAAAGAATCACTGGAGAAGCTCAATATTAGCCGTGAATACTAGGCCAGGTGCTGACTGTGGAACAGACCACCAACTACTCATATGCAAGTTCAAGCTGAAGCTGAGGAAAAGGAAAACAAATTCGCGGGGAACCAAAATTTGACCTTGAGTCTATCCCACCTAAATTTCAAAAGTATACTTTATCATAACCAAATATATCTTAAATTGAGAACTACTTCTAACTTATCTAGCTGTTGGTGGGAGGGGGGTGGGAAGGGATGAAAGAATTAGGGAATATCCAGTGGGGATCTGAAAAGATGGCATAATAATAGGCATAGATTGATGATGATTAATTTTGTAAAACACAATGTCGTAAGGATAACTACTAAAACATCTATAGGAGCCCAAGGGAGGAAAGGGGATGGAGCGGAGGGTGAGGATGGGTTGGGTTACATAGTTTGATAGGTGGAGGGACAGGTGAAAGGAAACGGGAAGGATCCAAGTGAAAAGACAGTGTTATGATGGTCAAGGTCCAGTAGTGATTAAATTATAAAACATAATGCATGAGAAGGATTGTATGAAACACAATGTGAATGAAGAATAGAGTGATACACAATGTATATGAACTTTATAAACAAACTGATAAAAAAAATACAAACAAAAACCAAAAGATTGTATGAAACACAATGTGATTGAATAGGTGAAGCACAATGTATAAGATTTCTTATGCAAATTAATATAAAGGAATTTATGTCTAGAGCTAAAATTTCATGCTCACAAATTCAATGATTACTGAGTTCAGCAATTTTCAAATCTGGAATGTCTTATTTTGTTTCTCCACTCTATCGCTCACACCATTTTAACTTCATAATAACATACTAAGTTATTAGTAAAGTAATATCATTAATATCACACTCAAGTAAAAGCTTGCTAAAGGAAACCAGAGCTAAGCAAGAGGAGATAGAAGATTTTTACAAACTTTTACAATCGGAGATTGATCGAACATGCAACCAAGATGCATTGATAATAATGGGTGACTGGAATGCAAAAGTTGGGAACAAAGAAGAAGATTCAGTAGCTGGAAAACATGGACTCGGTGACAGAAATGGAGCTGGAGAGAGAATGATCGAGTTTTGCACAATCAATGACTTATTCATAACAAATACATTTTTAAGAGACATAAACGCAGGTTGTATACCTGGATTTCACCTGATGGTATGCATAGGAATGAGATCGATTACATCTGTGGAAAGAACTGCTGGAGAAGCTCAATAACAGCTGTGAAAACTAGGCCAGGAGCTGACTGTGGAACAGACCACCAACTACTCATATGCAAATTCAAACTGAAGCTAAGGAAAATTAAACCAAATCCAAGGCAATCAA
>NW_006399786.1:17729195-17739283 GCF_000299155.1 Elephantulus edwardii | reverse complement strand
GTGCGATTGGTACAGGACAGAGCGGAGTTTAGGGCTGTTGTACATAGGGTCACTATGAGTCGCAAGCGACTCGACGGCACATAACAACAACAACAAAAATGCAATTTAAGAATAGTTATATCACAAGGATAACAGAGTTTGGTAGGTGGGGGGCGGGAGGGGAGTGGTGGTGAAGGAATTAGGAAAGATCCAATGGAGACCTGAAAATACGAGGTAATAGTAGGTAAAGATCAATGGTGACTAACCTTATAAAACACAATGTATATGAGTGATCATTTGAAACACAATGTGAATGAAGGAATGTATGAAATGCAATGTATATGAATGATACACAATGTATATGAATTTGTATTCAAACCAATATAAAATTTTTTAAAGGTAAAAAAAAGGAATAGTTGTAGCAGTACATCAATGAGAAACCATCAGAAATACAAGCCAGTTTAAAAAGAATGTGATGTCGTTGTTGCTGCTGCTGCTGCTGTTTTTGTTATCAAGCCATCAAGGTGACTACAGTTCATTGCAATCTATGACCAACACCTCAGAACCTTACCATATCCTGCACTTGGACTATCTTGGTCATTCTCAAGGTCACTGGAGTAGTCACTACGTCAATCCATCTTGCTAAGGGTCTTCTTCTTCTTCTCTGACCCTCCACCTTTCCCAACACCATTTCTCTCCCCAAGGATTGGTTCCTAGTGAGAATATGCCCTAAGAAAGTGAAACCAACTTTTCACCATCCTTGTCTCTAATAAACCCTCTGGTTGCACTTCCTTCAAACCAGATTTGTTTGTTCTTTTGGCAGTTCAACTTTTTATTCCTGGTACAACTTTCAGATGCATGGGAGGCAACTAAACAATATCATTACTATGACAAGCAAGTAAAATCTTGCTGAAGATTATTAAAAGATGGCTAGAACATTATACTGACAGGAAACTCCTGGATTAAGAAGAGGTATTGGAATGAGGGATATTGTTGGCAATATCAGGTGGATCTTGGCTGAAATCTGAGACTATGAGTAAGATGTTTACTTATGTTTCATTGACTTTGTAAAAGAATGTGACTGATTAGATTATAAAAGATTATGGATTACATTGAGAATGAGATTTCCAGGACACTTAATTGTGTTTATGAGAAACCTATATAAAGACCAAGAAACAGTTGTTAAGAACAAAGAAACACTACATCGTTAAAAATCAACAAAGATGTGTGTCAGGGCTGTATCCTTTCTCCATACCTATTCAATCTCTATGCCAAACAAATAATTCAAGAAGCTGGACTCTGTTTTAAATAATGTGGCATCAAAATTGGAAAAAGGCTAATTCAACCACGTGCATTATGCAGATGACACAATTTTGTTTGCTACAAGTGAGGAAGACTTGAAGTACTTGGTGTAAAAGATCAAAATCTGCAGCCTTCAATATGAATTACACCTCAACATCAAGTAAACAAAAATCCTTACCACCAGACCAAGAGAGTACACAGATGAATAAAAGATTAAAGCTGTCAATGATTTCATTCTATTTGCATCTATAATCAATACTCATGGTAGCAGCAGTCAAAAAATCAAAAAACATGTTTCATTGGTGAAATCTGCTGTCAAGGATATTCAAAGTCCTAAATAGTAAGGATGTCACTTTAAAGACTAAGATGACCCGATCCAAGGCACAATGTTTTTAGGAAGAGGATATAGAGCAAGACATATCATTGTTGACATCATTTGAACATTGACTTAAAGCAGAGAATTCCAGAAAGGCTTTGCCTATGTTTTACCAACTATGCAAAAGCCAATTGTGGTGTTGTTGTTGTTGTTAGGTGTCATCAAGTCACTTGCAACTCATAGCAGCCTATGTACAATAGCCCTGAAATCTGCTCTTTCCTGTTCCAACTTTGCTATCTCTAACATACCTATCCTCATTACCCCATTCACTGAATCAATCCATCTAATCGATGGCCTTCCTCTCTTTCTCTGTCTTTCCCCTTTCCAAGTATGATGTCCCTCTCCAAGGACTGATCTCTCCTTACAACTTGCCCAAAGTATGTCAGACAAAACCTCAGAATCCTTGCCTCCTAGGAGCTGCCTGGTTTCACCCTTTCCAAGACAAACCCGTTTGTTCTCCCAGCAGTCCATCTCCAGCACCACAGCTCAAAAACATCAATTCTCTTTCTATCATTCCTAATCATTGTCCAGCTCTCTGATGCATAGCAAGCAATTGTGAAGACTATGGCCTCAATCAGGTGCACCTTAGTCTCCAGACTGACATTGTTGCTCTACAGTACTCTGAAAAGGTCCCTGACAGCTGAGTTTCCCAATGCAATTTGTCTCTTGGTTTCCTGGCTGCTGGTACCAAGAGAGTTGATTGTAGAGCCAAGCAAACTAAAGCGGTTAACAATCTCAATCTCTTCACCATCTATAATAATGCTGCCAATTGGTCCAGTGGTGAGAATCTTTGATTTCTTGATGATGAGCTTCAATCCATATTGAAGGGTGCAGTCCTTGAGCTTCTGCAGCAAGTACTTCAGGTCCTGCTCCGTTCCAGCAAGCAAAGTTGTGTTATCTGCATAACACAGGCTGTTGATGAGTCTTCTACCAATCCTGACCCCACATTTCTCCTCATAGAGCCCAGCCTCCCAAATGATCTGTTCTGCATATAGACTGAAAAGGTATGGAGACAGGCTACATTGCTGGCATATAATAACAGATTAAAGATAACACTACAAAGAATGGAAACTCTAGAACACTTAATGTGCTCATGTAGAAACTGTACATAGACCAAAAGGCAATAGTTCAAATAAAACAAGTTTTAGAACACAGTTTAAAATCAGGAAGAAAGTGTTTCAGGGTTGTAAACTTTCGCTATTCCTATTTAATATGAATGCTGAGCAAATAATCCGAGAAGCTAAACTGAAGAAAAACTCTGTATCAAGATTAGAGGAGTAATCATTAGCAACTTGTAACAGATGACACAGCCTTACTTGCTGAAAGGATCAAAGTCTCCAAGATCAAATACTACATTCATTAGTGTAAATACATTTCAGCATAAAAAGAATAAAAACATCACAACTGAACCTATAAGAAATATCATGGAAAAATGAAGATTGAAATTGTTAAAGATGCCATTTTACTATGATCCACAATCAATTCCCATGGAAGTAGCAGTCAAGAAATCTAACAATACATCACATTGGGCAAATTTGCTGCAAAGAACTCTTTAAAGTCTTAAAGAGCAAAGATTTCACCTTGAGTACTAAGGTGTGTCTGAACTAAGCCTAGTTTTTTTCAGTCACCTCATTATGTATGGTAAAGCTGGAGAATGAATAAGACTTAAGAAAAATTAATATATTTGAATTGTGGTATTAGTGAATAATATTGAATGGATGACCAAAAGAACAAATGAATTTTCTTAGAAGAAGTTCTAATGCTCCTTAAAAGTAAAAGGATGGTGAGACTTAGTCTCATATCTTTTGGACATGTTTTAGAAACTACCAGTTCCTGGAGGAAGACATCATGTTTGGTAAAGTAGAGGATCAGTTGAGAAAGGAGATGACTCCCAACATGATGGGTTGACAGAATGGCTACATCAATGAGCTTAAGCAGAAAATACTATGAGGGTGGCACAGGACCTGGCAGTGTTTCACTCTGGGTCCCTGTGTGTTAGATAAGGTCAGCTCAGAATAGAGCAGGGTTCAGAGCTGTGGTACATAGGGTTGCTATGAGTTGCACACAACGGCACATAACAACAACAATGACATATTAAATATAAGGAGTCCTGGTAGTACAGTGATTAAGCAATTAGATATCAACTGAAAGGTAGTAGTTCAAACCCTTCACTTGCTTCAAAGGACAAGAGCAGGGCAATCTGCTTTCATAAAGATAACAGCCTAGGAAATCCTATGATGCAGTTCTATTCTGCCCTGTAGGGTCCATGTGAAGAGCCATCGACCTGACCCAAACAGACATGGTGTTTCAGTTATATTCATGTTTGTCACTGGGTAGGGGAAAATATTAGTTCACTCAGCTGCTAACTTAAATATTGAAAGTTCAAGTCTGCTCAGAGGCACCTCACAAGAAGGCAAGGCAACCAACTTGCAAATCATCACCCGCTGAAAACACTATACAGCACAATTCTGTGCTGACACACAAGGGGGAACACAGAATATAAATGAACAAAAAGTAATGAAAGAATGTATAACACACAACGTACATGCGTGGAACAATGATATAAATAACAAACTATTGTTCTTGTGTTCTGTAGAGTCAGAACCGACCCCTATCTGACCCTCCAGGGTTTCAGAGGCTGTGAATCACACAGGAGGAGGCTGCTCATCTTTCCCCAGCAGATAGCTGGTGGATTCAAACTGTGTGTCTTGGGTTGGCAGTGCAACTCCTCAAACACTAGGCCACCAGAGCTTCCTTTTAAGTAGATGTTGGGAGTAAGTAAAAGAGATCTTCTCCCCTATGTGCTCGAAGCAGGACTCATAAGAGTGACAGAGACAAAGTAAAAAAGTTCCCTCATTCCTCTTGACAGTTCCTTCTTGTGTTATTTGTGGCATCTCCTCCTCTTTGCCTCTTAAAAGTATGTCTCACCTGGTCCATTTTTTCTTTATGACACCATCCATTCTCTCTTCAGGACCTCATCCACTCAGAAGATCTTGGCTACGAAATCCTGATTGTATATAACCAAGTGTCTACTACATCTCAGTTGGATTCCCAAAGCTTCCTAAACTCAACACAACTCTACATGAAGGTAGTATCCACAACCACTTGTAGTCCTTATTGGCAGTAACTTCATTATGCAAAGGCTATACTTCATCTGTGAAAGGAGGAGTGGCGTTCACTTCCATAATAGCTTGCCTCCGGAAACCCTATGAACTTGGAGAGAGGATGAAAGGCACCCAAGCACCAAGGACTCTCCTTCATAGGGTCACTATGAGTCGCCTGCAACTCGACGGCACTTAACAACAACAACAACATACTTCATCTACCAATCCTAGAGTCAATCTCTTCTACTTTAATATAAGCTCATAGAAGGCTGTGTCATTTCATCTCAACACTTTTCCTAGGCCCTAGAGATTATTTTTTAAACATATTAAATTATTTAGTAAAGCCTTTGTCTGTGCATTTACACAAGCCAAATACCAAGTTATTTCAAAGACATATTCTATATTCAATTACCTAATAAGTTCTACACATTTTTATTCTCTTACACCTCTCAAAACCTTCTTCTTCATCCTCAAAACCACTGCCTACATTTAGGTTCAATTTTTTTTCCCTTTGTAGAACTTTTGTAATATTTTCTAAATATTCTCTCTGCTTCTGGTGGAACTTCCTCTAAGTTAATGTTACCCACAGAACTTTAGAGAGCCCAGCTCAGATTCTATTTCTTCTCTGAATAACAACCTTCCGTGTGTCCTCATTGCCCAGAAGAAAAGGTTTGGAGCTTAAAGGATGGAATGCAACACCTGTTCTGATCTTGATTCTGCCTACTTATTCATCTGCTCTTTTCCAGCCTAGCAGCTCACACTGCGCCCACTCCAGACTTCAGGCGTTTCCTTCTTACATGGTGCTCTTTCTGCTGAGAATTTCCTTGCCCCATATCCACCTGTCAAACTTCTACTGGAATTTACAACTAAAAGTTCATCTCTTGATTTCCCCCAAGCAAACTTCAAAGTTCTTTCTCAGTATTCCCAACTGTGCATTACACATATTTTCATTATGACAATTGTGATATTAAAATTCCTGTGTGTACATGCTTTCCCTGCTGGCAGTGAGTTACTTGAGGACACAGACTGAGTTTCTTATTCTCTGCATCCTCAATGCTTAGCAAAGCTCTCTCTGCATAGAAAGAATCCAGTAAATCATAATGATTATTATATAGCAAAGGGAGCTCTGGTGGTGTAGAGCATTGCAGTGCTGACTCAAAGGCCGTATCTCTCTGGGGTTCAAATCCACTTGTATGTATGTGGGAGAGAAAAGGGTGATATTCCTCATATGCAAATTATAGCCTTGGGAACCAAGCAGAAGATAAGCTATGAGTTTATTGTAACTCAATGGCAGTGAGTTTTTCTGCTTATTGTACAGCCTGTACAATAATTACACACACACTTGTAACCGAGCTCCAAAGTACTTAAATGTTCCCATATGTTTTAAATGCTTTGCCCACTTCATTATGTTGTGTTGTTAGGTGCCAACAAGTCAACCACCTCTCAAAGCAACACTATAAACAATACATCTGAACCTTGCCTTATCCTACACTAGCCTCACAATTTTCCATCTGTAAGAGCCCATTGCTACAGTCACTGTATCACATCTTGTTAGGAGTCTTCCTCTATTTCTCTGACCCTTCACCTTTCTAGGGGGCTGGAATCCAGGCGGGGAAGTCGTCTGGAGCAGCCTGATTCTACAGAGGTTTGATTTCTGGTTCTGGTGAGACTAAGGGTGCAATGTTTACTAGCCATGGGGTGCGAGTTGATTGTTTTCGGCCTTCTATTTAAAAACGGCATTTGGTCACCAGTGTGCAGCCCTCAGGCCTGGTTTTAATTGTTATTGGTCAAACATTTTACTAACTGGTATAGCACTGGTCTGTCCATTTGTTGTAGCAAAGTAACTCATGGTTGCTGTGATGCTAAACACTGTGATACTGATGCATCAAATGCCGTAATGATTACCCATGGTGGACAGCGTTTGGTGGAGCTCCCTGATTAAAACAAGCTTGGAAGCAGGAGTGGCATCCCCTTCACAAATAGCTTGCCTCCAGAAACTCTATGAACTTGGAGAAACAATAAAAGTTATACAATTGTTCAAGTATTTTGTTCATAGGGTCACTATGAGTCATCTACGACTTGATGCACTTAACAACACAACACCACCTTTCTAAGCATGATGTCCTTTTCCAAGACATCCTAACAATATGCTCAAAGTATGTGAGACAAAGTTTCATTATCCTTGCCTCTAATGAGCTCCCTGGTTGCACTTTCCTAGACAGACTTGTTTGTTCTTTTGGTTCTACACAGGACATTCAATACTCTTCTGTAACACCACAGCTCAAAAATATCAATTTTTCCTCTGTCATCCTTATTCATTGTCATACTTTCATATATACAAGAAGTAATTGGCTTGGATGGTGTACACCTTAGTCTTTAAGTTTATAGCCTTCCATTTAGCACTTGGGAGAGGTCCTTGACAGTAGATTCTACCAATGTAACATATCTTTTGATTTCTTGACTGCTGTTACCCTGAATATTGATGGTGGATCCAAGTAAAATGAGATAATTGACAGCATAAATCTTTTTTCCATCTAACACAATGTTGCCTATTAGTGAGGCTTTTTATCTTCTTGATGTTGAGATATGATCCATATTGAAGGCTGTGGGTTTTTTATTTGCTGGAGTGAGTGCTTTAAATTCTCTTCACTTTCAGCAAGTAAGCTTGTGTCATCTGTATGTCACAGGTCACTGGTGAGTCTTCCTACAGTCTTGATGCCATATTGTTCTCAATATAATCCAGCATCTCAAATAATTTGTTCAGCCTACAGACTAAATAGGTATGGAGACAGGATACAACTCTGATGCATACCTTTCCTGATTTGTTGTTGTTGTTGATTGCCATTTAGTCAAGCATGACTCCTAGTGACCCTAGAAAGGCCCGAAGCCTTTCTATAACTATCATCATTCATCAAAGTTCATAGAGTTTACAGAGGCTTGTTGTTTAGGAAGTGAATGTCATTCCTGATTATTGTTATTGTTGTCGTTGTTGTTGTGTGCTGTCAAGTCAGAACTAACCCATAGCTGACCCTTCTGCAGGTTTTCAGAGGCATTTAATTACATAGGAGGAGATTGTTCATCCTTGGCCCACAGAGGAGCTGGTAGATTAGAACGACATGCCTTTGAGATTACAGCACAGCTTCTACACTAGAGGTAATTTATGCCTCTCAGATAACGGAAGGAAGGAGGTCTGTGGTGTAGTGCTAACATATTGACCTGCTAACAGAAAAAGTGACAATTAGAATCCACCAGAGCCTTCTCTTTTATCAAGTCTTAACCAAGGATGGAGGGGCTGGTGGTACACTCATTTAAATTAAAACTCATTGTATTCAAGTGGTTTTTAACTCATAACAAACCACCTACCACCACCACCCCCCAGTAAGGTTTCTGAGGTTATACAGCTTCACCGGAGAAGATTATCTACACCTTTTTCTTTCTGGGGGGCTGGTGAACTGAAACTACCAAATTTTTGGTTAGTGTCCAATACATTTCTCACTGTATATATTACATACATTCATTGCCATTAAGAAAAACCCAATTCAGAGTTGACCCTCTGTTAGGTTTGCAAGACTAAACCACTAAGGAGGTGATTGCTCGTATAGATTCGAACTGCCAGAGACACAACTCCCTAGGGACCATGCCACCAAAGTGCCTTAATATTAAATTACCTTTGAAACATAAGATCAGCACTTATATAAACACAAAGAGCCTGCTTTGAGTGCTAAGAACCAGGTGTGACAGATCACAAAGAGGGCCTGAAAGTGTATAAAGTCAGCAGCATAAATAGAATGATCAGAGCCTTCATTTGTATCAGTTTGAAATTATATTGAAGTCTATTGTAGACCTATTTAAAGCTGAAGAATGTAAATCATGTGCCAAGGTGGTTTTCACGTCCTGCACAGAGACTTAGAATTTAGAGGATCTGTGCAAATAAACCAGAGGCTCAACACAGCAGGCTGGAGCCGGATGTGTTTGCTCTGCATCTCATCATGTGGTCAGATGAGTTTTCCAGGCTGACCTCCTGCTCTGATCCTCTTAAAATATTGGTGTGCAAATAGTCTAAGGTGGACCTCCAACCGATGGTGCAGTCAGACCCAGCAGGGAACGTCTAAGCAAGATCTACAGTGAAGAATTCATTGAATCCCAATCTCCTTTGGGAAATTTAATAAAGATGTGCTCCTTTCGAGTTTTAAATTGTGCCATGCTGAGAGCTGGATAGACTCTCTCGCTCTAATCTTTAGACGTTATCAACTGTGACCTCAGCCACTAAACAAAGTGGCTTAATTTGTGCATTTATTGGTTCTAACTATTGTTCTCCTATTAAAGACAAATAAAGAAGAGAGAAGGAGAGTATAATTTCCTGTGGTTATTTCCCCCCCATCACAGGGAGGAAAAGAGAAATAATTAGAGGATGGGATGAAAATAATATGACATTACATCTTGGAGCCCTTTGGCTCTTGCTGTAGAACTGGAACCAACTCATGGCTGACTGTCCAGTGGGTTTTCAGAGGCTGTAGCTCACCCCAGAAGAAATTGCTATTTACCTATGGAGTGCCTGGGGAATCCAAACTGCCTGAGAGAGTGCTGCCTCTGATTCAGTAGCTCAACTTCCCATGGAACTCTGGAGCCGAATGTGAGATAGAACCCTCAAAGGAAGGACCCAGTGCCTTTCAGAAAGGACCAATCATCTGGCTCCCTGCCAGGAAGATTCAGGAAGATCATTCCCTGTCCATCCTCACAGATACAGGCTAGTATGGCCCTGTTCCTTCATTCATTCCCGTAAGCTTTTACTAAAACATGACTTTCTTAAGGGAGAAGATGTTAAGGGTATGGGAGGTTTGTTTTCTGTCTTAGAAAATGTTACTGCTCCTATCCTCTTAGGCAAAAGGGTGATTCTACTGTATCTGCATCAGTTTGACATGTTGCCCTGACACATACTGCCGCCAGCACCACCCAAGCCCACATTCTATGTATGTAAAAGCTTCCAGAAAAATGCAGCCTATAGATGGTAGCTAGAGATACATGTTCGAAAATGATCGAGCTACGTGGACCAAAAGCTGTTGTCAGAACTCCCAAAATTATAACCCCAGTTAAGAGCTCTTGGTTAAGAGCTGAGGATCTCTCTGCCAGCACCTACCCATCTGCACACTCTGCAAACAAGCGGTGTGAAAAGTATTATATTTTAGGGCATTATGTTTATCGTAGGAGTACGCAATGAGGGTTGCAGAGTGGATTATATTTGGGGTTGGGAGTGGGACTGGGGGAGGTGCGGGCGGGATTGTGTACCAATGAGGGAGCTTTGCTTTTCAGGGAGAGGAGCAAACGGC
>NW_006399786.1:17721797-17722740 GCF_000299155.1 Elephantulus edwardii | reverse complement strand
GAGAGGGACATCATGCTTGGTAGGGTGGAGAGACAGCACAGGAGGGGAAGACCCTCTATGAGGTAGATTGATTCAGTGACTGGGGTGATCGGGATGGGTGTATTGGAGGCAGTGCGATTGGTACAGGATAGAGTAAGGTTTAGGGCTGTTGTACATAGGGTCACTGTGAGTCACAAACGACTCGAAGGTACATAACAACAACAACAACAACAACACCCTTAATTTCAGGCATGCTAGAGAGAAGCTTGCTTAAAGGGTCAGAGCATGGGGATGGGCAGACAACCTCACTCAGGGCTGAGTTCCATTCATACAGTTTTCTGAAGGTCAGAAAATTTTTAGAGAAACCATCTTAGAGCTTTGTTTTCCTTTTCTTCTGGAACAAAGGGGGTAGGAATAAAGCAAACAGAGTTGGAGGAGGGAGAAACTATCTCTTTTCTCAGAGTTGAAAAGGACAAGCGACTATAAAACAAGAACATCCAACCCCCAACTGAGAAATAAAAATAAAGAGAGAGCCATTAGGCCCGGAATTGTCACCTGTGTCCCTGCCCACTCCACTGCTCTGCTGGTGGACAAGTGGGAGAGCACAGAGCTGGGGAGGGGGTTGATGGCTCTCCTCCCCGCCCAGGGGGCTCTTCTGCCTCTGGCCGATCATTTTTCTTAGTCACCAAGGCCTTCTCCTGACAGAAGCACTGCGGTGTGAGAGAAAGATGTCCCTCCCAGCTGTACAGCCTCACCTGTTCATTCATTACAAAGGACAAAAAGGTAAACTATCCCTAGTTTTTCCCACCAAAATACCTTCTTAGCAAATTCATTTTTAACCCAAAAAATCTCTCTCTGAAATAAATCATTATTCAAAGCATGAATCTTCTTCTCCCAGTATGCTGCCTTTAATTCTCTTTGTAATGTCTAAGAATACTATGTAATATTGTCATATATATATATA
>NW_006399786.1:17720918-17721697 GCF_000299155.1 Elephantulus edwardii | reverse complement strand
ATATATATATAAATTCTGAGCTACAAAAGTAGACAGATGTTTCCTAGTGGATAATGAGTGCCATTTTTCTCCAGTTTTCCTAACAGGATAAGACTGAAAACAAACACACATGTATACACGCACTAGACATATCTCAATTTTTTTAAAAGTTGGAATTGATAGCTTTCAAAATTTCAGAAATCAAGAACAAGGCTTTTTATTTTTTATTTTGACAACATCCAATTTTTTCCTCTATTTCTTTAAAGTCTCAGGCAACTTGGTGGCACATAACAACAAATATAATTTTAAATTTTATTTTACATTGGTTTGCATACAAAATTCACATACATTGTGTTTCATTCATGTGTATTGTGTTTCACACAGTCCTTTATTCATTGGCTTTCATGCAACCGTTCATATACAGTGTCTTTTATACAATTAATAACCTTTATCTATGCCTACTGTTGTTCCATCTTTTGAGTCCCCATTGAATCTTTTATATTTCTTTACGCCTCCTATCTGTCCACCAGACTTGGCTAGTGATTTCCCACCTCTGCATTTCCCATCTCCTTTGACCCCCTCCCTTTCCCCTTTTGAACTTTAATGTATATCTTACTAGTTATCCTTCTATTTTTACAATAATGGTCTTATGTAATATTTCTCCTTATGAGACAGAGTTCGTTCACTCAGTATAATTCTCTGTATACTCTCCCATGTTATATAGTATTATATAAAATCATTGATCCTTAGTGCTGCATAGTATTCCATTGTGTGAATGAATGTACTACAATTTCTCAATT
>NW_006399786.1:17709493-17720818 GCF_000299155.1 Elephantulus edwardii | reverse complement strand
GGGAGAAGGGTGCAACAATGAATGAATGGAATTCCAAAATCTCTGTAGATGTTCATTGAAATGAAAAATAAATAAATTAAAATATTTTTTAAAAAGTGACATGAGTGCCCCTCACAAAAATCAGAAATGACTCAGAACTGCCATCCAAGTACCTCTATAGAATCAGAATACATTTCTTTCCAAAAGCATTATGCTAAAGACAGCTACAGTATGCTAGGTCCCTACCCCCCACTCACCACATCTCAGTGATAGTAGCGCAAGATTTGAAGCTAGAGAACGTTTTAGAGTTTAAAAGTTTTAGCATAAATGTAACACATCCTAGAAATAAGAAAGATTACTAACTACTGATTTCCTTATGATTACAGGAGCATTATTAAGAAGGCAGGCAGTGAGATGTGTTTACTGTGCGTTAGAGAAGAGAACTTGACTACAGACTGGGGAAGAGAGAGAATGAGTGGCAAGATTTCTTAGACAACTCTCAGGGTCAAAGTCAGGGAAACCAAGTTCATTCATCAAGTCTAAAGGCAAAGAGAAAGTACAGGGCTCTAAATGGAGACAAAGGTTAAGAGCTAAGGGTTAGATAGATAACACTTTATTTCATGAATAAATATCTTGAGAGATACGAAGCAGCAATTTAACAAGTCTTAATAAAGTATAAATGGATCACAACTTCATGGCATGATAAAAAATATTTTAGACCAAGCCTGAAAAAGAAACACTTATAGGAATTTTATCAAATTAAACCAAAATAACTACAACAAAAAAGATGCCTGTTATTAGCTATCATTGGCCTGTAAGTAATAGCCACTGAAATAAAGAAAAACAAAACATCCTTGAAGTTGGAACTTGAATTTGTGGCAGCCATGGAGGTGCCTGCTTGACTTACCTTCAAGACAGAACTTACAGTTCTCATGTAAAAATTGTTGGGCAGTGAGCTGAAAGCCTCCAGCTGCCAGCAACTTCCAAATATACTTCAATTTCTCAGGAAGCCACCGGCAAATGACTGACCATGTTTTCCAATATGGAACCCTCTAACTGGCAAGTTTTGTTCCGGATATTCCAACTAGTTTGGCTGAGACTTTGTCATGTCTGCATTGTGGTTAAGTCTTATTAACTAGTCTTCCTTGTAGGTGCATGAATATTACAAAGAAAGATGACCAAGTGGAAAGCAAAAATAATTAGGCCACATTATTCAATTAACACACAAATAAATTTTTGCTGAAGATCATTTAAAAATTGTTGTAGCAGTATCCTAAATATTGGTCTAATAATGTGCTTCTTTTATGCCTATATATACTAGTATGTTGGTTACAACCTGAGGTATTAAAAGCTGGTCGGTGGTCATCTAAAGCATGGCATTTGCTCTTTCTATTTATCTGGAGCAAGAGAGGACTAAGGAAAGTCAGGAATAGGAGAAAGATACAGAATATGTAACTAATGTCTCTGTAAATACTGCTTTCTTCGTCGTGAGACCAAATGAGCTGAATAGTACCTAGCTGCCATCATTGAACATTTTGGCCAAAGGTTCTATGAAAGAATACTGACAGAAAAGGGAGGAAATGAAGAACAGATTTAAAATTCTCATTGACATCAGACTTTCTGGAGCCAAGGGAGCTGAGTAAACCCCTGAAACTATTGTCTTGAGATAATCTTTAAACTTAAATATCCCTAAATTATAATTTTTTTATCATTATTAATTTTAATGAACATTTACAGAGACTTTGGATTTCCAATGCATTCATTGTTGCATTTTTCTCCCACCCACCCCTCTCTCCCAGTTCTCTCTTCTCTTTGAAAAGTAAAATTCTTTCATTGGTATACAGCCCCTCTCCCCCCAAGTCCACTCTACTATGAAACCTTTATAAATTATTCTTAAAACCAAACAGTAGTTTAACTTAACTAAAAAAAAAGCACTCCTTGAGAATTCACTATTTTAAGATCTATCTATATGGCATCAAAGAGAGCTCTGGTGGCCTAGTGGTTGCACTGCAATCCTGAAGGTACACAGTTCAAATTCACCTGCTGTCCTGCAGGAGAAAGGTAGACAATCAGTGTCCTTTTATGCAATTAAACTGCCTCTGAAAACCACTGCAGCATTAGCTATGGGTAGGTTCTGCCTTGATGGTACACAACAACAACATATGGCATTAAAGTGACAACAGCAGTATGAATGATTAATTAAGATTTTTAACCTGAAAACATAGCCCTTCAGTTCATTCAGACTCTATAGACACCCTGAAGGTTAGAGTAGAACTGTCCACAGAGTAATCAAGACTATAAATCTTTATGGAAGTGCAGGGCCTCATGTTTGCCTTCAAAGAGTGGATGGTGAATTCAAATCAATGAACTTTTGATTAGCAGTTAAATTCTTCAGCCACCACACTATTAGGGTCCTTGGTAGGAGCCTTGGGAAGCAGTCAGCCTATGTTAATGGGGGAACAACAAATCAGAAAAGGAGGATGAGAATGGTTGCA
The DNA here is from genome assembly GCF_000299155.1 of Elephantulus edwardii. Lineage (NCBI taxonomy): Eukaryota > Metazoa > Chordata > Mammalia > Macroscelidea > Macroscelididae > Elephantulus > Elephantulus edwardii. Next base: position 17,718,344 of record NW_006399786.1, on the reverse strand, counting down.
CATGTAAAATGTAAACAATGTCATTGACCTTTTTATGTAGAAATGGTCAAATTTTATTAAATGTATTGTTGTGTGTATTCTCAACAACAAAACAAAATTAAACTGTGTCAACAACCAAATAAAATAGTTGCAAAGTATGACAGGGAACTAAGAGAAATGATTCAAACTGGATTCAGAAGTAGAAGCAGGAGGAGAGTTATTGTTGTTGATGTCAGCTGGATCTTGGCTAAAAGCAGAGACTACTAGAAAGATGCTTATCTGTGCTTTCTTGCCTACACAGGCATTCTACTCTGTGGAGAATTTCAAATGGTGGATATCATTATGAAGCATGGGAATTCCAGAATACGAATCTGTGCTCATGTGAATCCTGTGCACAGACCAAGAAGCAGATGTTTGGGCAGAATAAAGGGATATTGCACGGTTTAAAATCAGAAAAGGCATACACAAGCATTATATCCTTTCCATAACTAAACTGATTCAATCTGTGTACTGAGCAAATAATCTGAGAAACTGGAGTTATGGAAATTATGCTGCATCAGGATTAGAGGAAGACACATTAACAACCTGCAATGCACAGATGATGACCTGTTGCTGAAAACAAAAGGAAACATTGAAGACTTTGACATAAAGAAAGCAAAATGAAGAAACAATATAAAGAAAACAAAAATCTCCACAATTGGCAACATCATGACAAATAGAGAAAATATGAAGTTGTCAAGGATTTAATTTTACTTGGATTTACAATCAATATCTATAAAAACAGAAACCAAGAAATCCATCAATTTCCTGGCATGTCCTCTGCGTTTCAGGGATATGTCTCCAAGCTTGAGCCAAAGTCTATAGTTTTAAGAGAAGCTTGTGATGCCTTGCAACGTTGCTTCATTTGTTGCTCATTTCCTAATTAATATGCAACCCAATAGAGACCACCCATATCAAATGAAGAAAATTATAGTGTATTACAATACTATAATATGAAGGTTGTTGTTATTGTGTGCTGTTGAGTTGGAACCAATCCATAACTGACCCTATAGTGGGTTTTCAGAGGCAATAAATTGCATGGGAAGAGATTGCCCATCATCTTCCCACAGAGCAGCTGATGGATTTGAACCATGTGCCTTTGGGATTGCAGCACAGCTTCTTACCACTAGGCCACCAGGGTTCCCTTATAATGTGTATAAAACAAAAGAGGCCTAGCTATCATACACTTCTGGTCAGAGTGTACTAGTCATTGCCATCCTGACCAGTAAAGTCTCAACAACAGAACCAGACTTATCTTCACATCTTTCTCTGTTTGCATTGACTCTGTGGTATCAATGAGTCCTCTTGTGAACTCTTGGTTTTCCATAATCTTTCCAGCCCAGCTGTTATTAATCTTACTTGCATTTTGGAATCCCTTGAGGAGCTTTGAAGACTAAAAATAATAATACAGATACCCAGGCCACACTAAGATCCATTAAATCAGAACCTCCAGGGGTAGATTTTTGATCCAGTGCTTTCTAGAAATCTCTCAAGTGACTCAGTGTGTAGCCAGGTGGAAGGTCACTGCTCTAAGCAATTTCTTACACAGTTTTATCAAGATCTTCACTTTCAGTTATGTCAGGATGAACCAGGGTATTATGCTTCTGCTAATCTGAGGTAGAAAGGACTAGATAATCTAGATTACACCACAAAGACACCTTCTCTCAAGATTCCACTTCCCTTTACTATTTGGAGAAAAAGTCAATTACTTTCTCATAACTGTTGTTAAACGGTAGAACAATTCTGCTTAAAATGCAAGGCTAGCGGCTCATATTCAAATTACTGCCCTCCCAGCAGAAGGTTCTTTTTGTTTTATGTGAAACTCTTGACTCTTTCAAACCTATATACGATGAAAAGCAAAGACATAATTGTTAAACTAAAATGAAATGCAAATTTCCTCTTGTTTATTTGTAGCAACTACATTATCCCACTGCCGGAGAATTCAGAAGCTTGCATTACTCCTTCTTTATACAATGTCTAGCTCCACGTACTCAATTCCACAACATTAAGTCTTCTGTGGATTCTTAAGCCCTAAAGATTACTTGTAAGATAAACATGATATTACTTTGGCAGGATATTGTGCATGTGTGCAGGGTGGGAACCAAGTAGAGATGACATTCGTTCCTATATATTTCTTTAATATGGAAGAAGTCTGTTCAATCTGCTTTTTTTTTAATTCCCCTAGGACAAATACTCAAGAGGGGAAAGGATATTATTTCACTCTGAGAGCTAACCATGATGGAAACTTGAACATAAAAGCAAATGTGCCTAGGTATTTAGGGTCATGAATTTTTTTGAAATCTCAAGTACCTCTGCTTTGTCCATCTAAAATGTAAATATTCTTCCATCATCACGATCTTGTTTATGACTTATTGGGGAGAATTTATCTCAAAACCAGATACAGAATTTGGAAGGAAACCAGGAGCCTGGACAGTGGAATTCACTGGGGATTTAAGGCACAAACGACTAGGAAATAAGAGTTTTCCTTATAAAGGCTGCAATATTAAGATCTCAGGGATAGAGAAGACATAACTTCAAATATCTTCTGAGAAGTCGCTGTATATCATCAAATTTAAATGAGAAAAGCGAGGAACTGACTTCATCATCTTGAAGGCTTAATTACTCAGCTCTCTAGAGTTTGCTTAAATTACTTCAAGGACCAAATTTACAACTTCTATACTGTTAAATCATTTTATTCCTCTCTGAATCTATTCAAGCTGGGATCCTTTGCTAGATTTCTGTGGGGTTTTTTTGTTTTTTTGGTTGGTTTTTTTTGTTTTGTTTTGGGGTTTGTTTTCTCATTAATTTGGTAGGCACTTATTAAATACACTTCCTAGGGATGTGCCAGGCTCTGCTGGTGATAGGAATATAGTGAAGGACAAGATGGTCTTTGTCTTCAATAAGCTTCTCGTTTATCAGGAAAGACAGTCATTGAACGTAGAGGAAAACCTTCAGTCGTTTAATTCCAGTTTTACTGAGTGAAGCGGAGAATTATGGTGTGCAGTGGAAGTGATTAAAATGGGAAGTATCATGTGGGAAAGTGATTCATATGGGAAATATCGTACAGGGCAGAAAATTTTCCAAATGGTTTTTCTGAGAAAGTAATATTTCAGTTGACTTGTGAAGAATTAGTATGTATTAGTTCACATGTTATTTTGCAACAGTACATTTTACAAAGTCATTGAAATGTCTTTATGTGAAGAAAGCCAGTTCTGTATGTCAAGGTGTCTAGAGAGATGAGATCAAATTTCATTTAAGCAGTTGTGCCTGCTGATTGAACTGACCCATAGCTGACCTTCCAGCCAGTTTTCAGAGACAGTAAATTACATGCCAGGAGATTGCCCATTCTCTTATGAAATGACTGGTAGATTTTGAACTGTGTGCCTTTGCGTTGGCAGCACAATTCCTTGCCAGTAAGCTCTCAGAGCTCCCTGAGTTAGTAACTATGTAACTCGAGTAAGTAACTCCATATACTCATAGATCTCACAGTGGCAAGAATTACTCAAATAATCATCATCTTCATTCATTCAGCAAGTATTTATTGAGCACTTATTGTGTGTTAAGGAATCCCTGAAAGCCTAGTGGTAAGGAATTATGTTGCCAACACAAAAACCTGGAGTTCTAATCTGCCAGCTGCTCCCAGGGAGAAAGATGGGCAATCTCCTCCCGTGTGATTTATAGCCTCTGAAAACCCGTGGACAGTCAGCTATGAGTCAGTTTCTACTTGATGGCACACAACAATATTGTGTTCCAGGCAAAGCTCTGGGCAGCAGGGAGAGTACTGAACAAAACCCACAAGCATTCTTATCTTTATTATTTTTAATATTTTTATTAGTTTTCAAGTAATAATTCCTTTACATTATGTTTCTCTCATATACATTGTCTTCTGTACCATCTTTCATTTACATTTTGTTTCATCATCCTTACCCTTATTAAGCTTAAGTTGTACTATAACAATAATCAATAAAATTACAGTAACATAGACAGTGTGATAGTCTACTTACTGGACTATATTTAGATAATGATGTTATAATGAATTATGCCCCAAGGATAATTTTTTCCACAACAAATCCTATTCTAAATTAAAGACCCCAATCCATGCAAAATTACTGACTTAATCCCCTACAGTATAATTTTTAAGAAATAAATCCAAAGTACAGTAAGCTGATAGTAAAATAAATAAAAATAGACTATCTTCTCTTACATCTCAGTATCCTTTAGAATTCCCTTCACAAAATCAACACCAATTTGTTCTTCTACAACTACATTTCTAAATCCCTCAATATAATATTCTACAGAGAAAGCACAAAAGCTTCAGAGATAGCTTTTCTATTATGGAAAATTACTACACTTTATTTCATCATTTAGAGAAAAAATGATTAAAAATAATTTGAGACTTGCAGCATTTACTACTCTATTGTCAGTCTTGGGTTTTATAAACAGAAACCATTTCTGAGACAAGTTGTACAATCTCTCTATTGATCCCTGGCTTTTAATAGTCCTTCCGAGCCTTTAGTGTAATCCCAACAAAGGTATCAAGATGGAAGGGAAATGGGCTCTTGACAGAGAAATCACAGTCCTAAATGGCATAAATGTTCTAGTCCTTAATTTCCACCCAAACCATTTGATACATTTTTTGATGACCTGGATACTAGGCTTCCTTTCCTGTCATAGCATCCTCCTTTATGCAGAGGACATGGTCCTATTATCATTCGGAGAGTAGCTGCAAGGAGGCTTGCTGAGCAATTACGGCCATGAGGAACAGCTCAATATCAATTAGGCCAATACCAGAATTGCTGCTTTTGGCAAACACTCTTGAGTGGTTAGATAGCAAATACAAAGTAACTCCATAAAAAGATTAACTCATTTCATTATCTGATGAGCATTTGCAACTAACTCATTCAAACAGGCTCATTAGAATGTATGTAGTCCAATGTAGACAAAATTAGATAGTCTCTTAAGTTCGATTACAGGAGAGACAGATTCTCTGTAAGACCCATTTTTAAAAGCCCTACTAGCAAACCCTACTTGATTAAAACTGTAGAAAGGCATCAAGGCCAAGACTGGCCAGAGTGAATGGTGGTGGCATCATGCAGTAGACGATGCCCTTGCTCTACCCGGGGCCCTTTTAGTCTTCTTACTGTTTCTGTGTCTCATCCACTGGCTTTAGTGAGAGCTGCCATCCAATATCCAACATCTCTGGATGTGTTCTTGAGAGAAAAATGAGGCAGTCTGCTCCTGTAGAGACTTATTGCCTCAGAAACTTCATGGGGCTGTTCTACACTGTCCTGTCGGGACTCTTTTGGACAGAATTGACCACAGCACTAGGTTAGGCTGTTGACAGGCCTACAGTTTGCACTCCAAGGGCAAAGAGTAAGAAGTACCTCAGGGTACCCCCTTTCTGCTCCCAACACAAGGAGTCATTGTGAATCAATACGGCAATTGAGTGCAAGTATATTAAAGCCTAACTCTCCTTCCTGAGCTGGAAATTACACACCAGAGGACTTTGAACAGATCAGCAAAGCTGTTTAGTCTCCAAGGGACTCAGCCCTTGCTTCGCTTCCTTCTCTTCTCTCTCCCATTCTCTCCTTCCTTTTATCCTGGGACATTTTTGTTCTTGTTATCTGATGAAGCATCAGCCCCTAACGTATGGTCACCCCAAGTACAATGAATTCAGACCATCGTTATCTATAGTGTTTTCACTGATTGGGGATTTTTTTTTTATTTTATTTGTGTGTGTGTGTGTGTGTGTGTGTGTGTGTGTGTGTGTGTGTATACACTGTTAAATCGGACATGACTGGTACAGGAGGAGATTGCCCCTCCTTCTCCAGCAGAGCATCTGTTGGAGTTGAACCACATACTTCTGGGACTGCAGTGCAGCTTCTTGCCACTAGGCCACCAGAGCTCCCTCGCTGATTGGTTTCTCACAAGTAAATTCTAGCCTTTCTTCCTAGCTGACTTGGTCTGAAAATTCTGCAAAGCAACACACATCTTCCACCATCAGGCTTCACCTACAGCCAAGAGGTTTACTGGCCAAGAACTGAACCCAGGTCTCCCACGTGGAAATCAAGAATTCTACCACTGAACAACCACCATTGCCTTCTAATAAACAGTACTGAAACATAAAGCTCTGTCTTGGGATCTATTTCAAGGAAAAATTGGTCTAAGACAGAGATTTAAGAATTTTCCACTTAAAATCAGCCTGACAAAGTTAGCCTTAAATTTAGCCCTGAGAATTATGAGGCTGGATTAATATAACGGTGGTGGTTGTTGTTGTTGTTTATGCCATCGAGTTGCCTGCAACTCATAGCGACCCCTATATACAACAGCCCTAAATCCTGCTCTATCCCTTGCCAATCTCCCTGTCTCTTGACACACCTACCCTCATTAACCCAGTCACTGAGTCAATCCATCTCATAGAGGGTCTTCCTCTCCTGCACTGTCACTCCAAACTCCCAAGTATGACGTCCTTCTCTAAGGACTGGTCCGTCCTTGCAACATGTCCAAAGTATGTCAGACAAAGCTTCAGAATCTTTGCCTCCAAGGAGCAGCCTGGTTTAGCCATCTCCAGAATGAACCTGTTCATTTTCTTAGCAGTCCATGGTATATGCAATACTCTTCTCCAACACCACAGCTCAAAGTCATCAATTCTCCTTCTATCCTCCTTAGTCATTGTCCAACTCTCTGACACATAGCAAGGGATTGTAAAGACCATGGCTTGTATCAGGCACACCTTAGTCTCCAGAGTAACACCATTGCTCTTCAGTACTTTGGAGAGGTCCCTAACAGCAGACTTTCCCAGCACAATATGTCTTTTAATTTCCTGGCTGCTTGTGCATATAAGGGTTGTAGAAAAAGGATTGAGAAGACCAGAAAGAACCTGATATTTCTGATGAAAAGCGAAGTGAGGCAAATTAGTATTGGAGTGGAAATTCAAATTTACCCCCTAGATGGAAAGAACTCACAGATTTCATCATCTTCCAAGAAAGGTCATAATCTCAAATCAAATGATGCAAAAGCACTAGATAGAGGCATTGCTTCAAGATGACTGGATGAACCCACAGTTTTGTGTCTCCTCTGTCACAGGCTGGTCTGTACGGGAAGCAGACTCTGAGATGGAGAATTAATTCAATTGAAACTGATAAACCCTTGAATCCAGTTATGCAGAAAGGAAGGGAAAAAGAAAAATATTCTAAAGAGCAAGTCAAACTGATTAGATCCCAAAGATGGCTTCTGCCACCAGAAGTTCTGGAGCTGGGACAGCCCTTTAGATGTGTCCCAAGTTGAGTGAAAGAGTTGCTCATCGAGTCATTGAGTTACTAGATAGAGGCTGCTTGACGAAGGAACCACCTTTGTGAGCTGAAGAAATAAACTCTTCAGTTTGAAGAAGGTGGGATAGCGACCGCACATGACAGCTGAATCCTAGTGAAATGACAGCAGGAAACAAAAAATAAAAATACATTCAATTTATAGCTACATGGAAAAATCAGGGTAAGTGTCTGTAGCAAAACATAATGGGAAAGACTTTCTGGAATAAACTGATAGGAAAGGATTAATAACAAAGTTCAATAGAGCTAAAGAACCTGAAGGTGTTTTCAGGAAAAACATCCCAGAAGAGTAATTTATTCAGACAGAATTCCAGAATACTTTCTGTATCAGAAGTAACAGAAGTGTATTAAGATGCATGCTACAGGCATTGAAATTGATAATTAATTAAAAGTGAAGCAATTAAACTAATCCTAACAGTCCCAAAGGACTCAACTCTAACCTTTGCTCTAAAGAAAATTAAAGGAAGTCATGGTCAAGGAAATCAAAGGAAGTGTTTCCTCATGGGGTTTTAAGGGAATGGGAAACAAGTGATAAACTGTCAAATGTTGAGTCAAGATTAAGAACTGAAAATGGATAGATTTTACAGAATAAGGAAATTCACATTAAAAGGGGATAAATAACTTGACCAAAGCTAAAATCTATTGGGATATTTTTAAAGAATTTTACAGAGGTATTCTGGCATCCACTTCCTAAACAACTTGCTTCCAGAAACTATAAACTTAGGTAAATGTTCATAGTAGTAGAGTAGAGGAGCTTCAGACCTTTTGTTCATAGGGTCGCTATGAGCTGTGCTTGACGCAAAGGCAGTAAACAGCAACATAGGCTTCATCAAGTGGCATAGCCCATGGCATGCTACGTGGCTAATCAAGTGGCCATATGTCTTCTACCAGCAAATCTGCCAGGGTTCAAATCCACCTGCAGGAATTCTCTAAGGGAAAAAGATAGGCAACTGTGGGAAGCCAATACTAAATATTTGTAATAATCCAATGCTATTTCAGGATGTGGGGGAGGCACAGTTTAAACTGGAATTCACCCTCAGGCACCAAGGCAATCCTTAAGGGTTTACCAGATTCTTGCATTGTATTTGCTGACCCCTCCCTCCTGAGTCAAGAAAGGTTTTCAATAGAAAGAGCTTGGCTTCATTTGCATTGATTCTCTTTGTGATTTACTTCCTGATAATTTTCAATAAAGATACAGGAAAGCTGGAATTGGAGCCTTCAGACATTGAAACTGCTGGCCCCCTGTCTTTTACGCTCTGTTTTATCTCATTCCTGGTTGTCTGTCTCATTATTAATAATTATAAAAATACTTTACTTCCGTCTGCAACAGGCAACCTCTTCCAGTTAAGACTTATAACCTAAAACCTAGTTAAGCATTGTGGAGTGTACTGGGAAGGGGGGGGAAGAATTTTTCTTTGACTTTTTAAAGAGAAGAGTGAACTGGGGGGGAGAGATGGGCAGGGAGAAAAATGCAACAATGAATGAATGGAAATCCAAAATCTCTG
>NW_006399786.1:17696110-17705874 GCF_000299155.1 Elephantulus edwardii | reverse complement strand
CTGTAATCCTGAACGCATGCAGTTCGAGGCCACCATGCTCTGTGGCAGAAAGATGGGCAATCTCATATATAGAAATATATAGAACTATATAGAACTCTAGGGATAGAGATAGACATAAAGAGCAACAATATCAGTCTGGAGACTAAGGTATGCCTGATCCAGGCCATAGTTTTCACAATCATGTGCTATGTATCAGAAAGCTGGACAATGTCTATGGATTATAGAAGGAGAATTGATGTCTTTGAGCTGTGGTGCTTGAGAAAAGTATTGAATATACCATGGAATGCTAAGAAAATTAACAGATTCATCCTACAGAGCATGAAACCAGGCTGCTCCTTGGAGGCAAGGATTCTGAAGCTCCGTCTGACATATTTTGGGCATGTTGCAAGGAAGGACCAGTCCTTGGAGAGAGACATTATGCTTGGCAAGGTGGAGGGTCAGTGCAGGAGGAGAAGACGCTCAATGAGATGGACTGATTCAGTAACTGGGGTAATGGAAACAGGTGTGTCAGAGACAATAAGGTTAGCTCAGGATAGAGCAGGGTTCAGAGCTATTGTACATAACGTCACTATGAGTGGCAGGCAAATTGACGACACATAACAACAACAGCAATACATAGATATATACAGGCTCTTGCGGCTTAGTGGTAAGGAGTTGTGCTGCCTATCCAAAGGCACGCAGTGAAAATCTGCCAAGAGCTTTGTGGGGGAAATATGGGTAATCTCGTCCCATGCAATTCACTGCTTCTGAAAACACACACAGAGAAAACGAACAAGAAAGAACATTTCCCTGAAAAAATTAAACAGCAATAAATGAGAAAGCTAGAATATTGGATCTTGCCTTACTTTCTGAAGGCAACTAATAAATTTTTTTCCCTTACATGAAAAATCTTAGTGTAGGAGTTTATACATTCCTTCAATATCAAACTCATTTCACTATGGAGGAAATCAGGGCTCTAAAAAATGAAGCAACTTCCAATGCCACATAACCAGATGGCAGAAAAGCTGTTCATCCATGACTTTCATTCATATAATCTGGTAAAACAATGTCTGGAAGACATGGATTTAGGGCATATTGAGTAACAGTAGGAATAGAGATCAGACAGCATCTCACATAAAACAAATTTCTTGAAAGTTCTCAAGACAGGAATGAGTTGCTGGTTCTGGGACTTTGGGGCTATAGTCTGTGGGAGCATGGAGTTAATTAGCATAACATAGCTCACAAAGATAATGCTCCACTTCCTACCTTGGTGAGTGGCAACTGGAGTCTGAAAACTTTTAAGGAGTCATCTAAAATATAACTTTTGATCTCTCACTGTCTAGAAGAAAGAAGAGGAGAGAAAAGCAAAAATACATAGGAAAAAATTGGTGCAAAGGACTAATGGACCCCTCTAACCTCAACTTCCATGAACCCTCAACCAGAGGAATCAGTTAGTGCCCAGCCACCACCACTTCTCACCTCCCTAAAAGATACCATTGCACAAATCCTAGACAAAGTAGGAGAAAATGTGGAGCAAAAGTCAAAAGACAATAAAATAGTCAGATTTATTAACCCGATACAGAGTTGTGGGACCCTCAAAACTGTGGTCCTTAGTCACCCTTCAAGACTGAAATAAAACTCAATCCTATGGCTCAACTTTAGCCAAATGACAGACAGGTCTATAAGGTGGAAAAATAACACCAGCAGAGTACTCACTTATTGGAAGAATACAAGACCAAAGCGGAAGTATTTTCCCAAAATGAAAGCTTAGAAAAGAGGAAATGGTAGAGCATGGGTTAATGGAAATGTGATTCACAGAAATTGAGAAGAGTGAGGTTACTGTGTGGGCACTGGAATTCCATAAAATTTGTGTATAAATAGTTAGATGGAAAATCAATTTGCTCTGTAAACTTTCACTCAACTCACAAATTTTTTTAAAAAATAAAAGTTCTCAAGACAGGATGTCAACAATCATTGTATCTGTGAGTCTTTTCACCATGAGATAGCAAGCAATAACTGCAGTAAAACATAGTTGCTGTTGTTGTTGTGTGTCACATCAAGTTAACTCAGAGTGACTCTACTAACAGATCTGAACCCTGCCCTATCCTGTGCCATCCTTACCTTCTCTAATACACTTAAGCGCATTGCTGCATTTACTGTGTCAATCCATCATGTTTAGAGTCTTCCTCTCCTTCACCAACCATGTCTGGTGTTTTTTTCCAAAGATCAGCCTCTCCAAACAACATACCCAAAGTTTGAGAGATGAAGCTTCACCATCCTTACCTCCAAGAAACACTCAGGCCACACTTTCTTCAAGACATACCCATTTTTTCTTTGGTATTTCATGAGATACTCAGTAATGCAACCAGGAGTCAATAAGCAAGATGGTAAGTGTTCAGGCATGTGTCTTTGTTTGCATGTGTATATATTCATGTGCATGCATGTATTTATGCATGTGTACATGAATGAATGCATACATTGTGCACGTGTGTGTGAAGGTACAATTACAAAGATTATATATCATGCCACAGTTTTCTCCTATGTTCATCTTCTGACTTTCACATTTTCCTTTTCATGTCTTTTTGCTTTTCTCTTCTCTGATCCCATCATGCTCCTAGACTGCTCTCTATGCACCCTGGCTACACATAATCACCGTCCAGTTATATTCATGATGCTTAACAGATAAATCACTTCAATGTTCAGTGATCAGAGTTCATGGCACAGTGGACTAATGTTCAAACTTGACTTCTTCAATCTCAAAAAAGAAAAAGGAAAGTAGAACACTGTCTCATAGGATACTGTTTAGCTGATCAACAATAATTTTTGAGGGTTCCCAGGACAAAGTATCCTCAATAGTTGTAGAAAATGGTTAGCAAGTGCCCACAGCCACAGCAGACTGAGTTAACAGTGCTTCTGGGACAGTACTCTGGAGCTCACAGGGAGGAGAGGAAGAGATTGGAATTCACCAAAGTGCTACTTGTGCTTAACCAAGTGCCTTATGTGCGTAGCTCCAATATCAGCCTGAAATAAAATTAAGAGTGAAAGAATGTATCTAATCCACTGCATCTCATAAAAGCATTGCTCATTATACACATGGAATTAAAATTATTTAAGTATATTCAGCATTTAAAGGATTTCAGGTGCAGCCACCTTGGAAGGTGGTATGGCACTTTCTCAAAAAGTTGCAAATAGAGATACCATTTGACCCAGCAATCCCACTACTGGGAATATACCCCAAAGAGACCATAACTGCCACCCAAGCAGATATATGCACATCCTTGTTTATTGCGGCTTTGTTCACAATAGCAAGGAGTTGGAAACAACCTAAGTGCCCATCAACAAACGAATGGATAGAGAATCTGTGGTATATTCACACAATGGAATACTACACTGCATTGAAAAACAAGGAACTCATGCAATATTATTCAAAATAGGTGACCCTAGAGGACATTATGCTAAGTATCTCAGTCGCAAAAAGACAAATACTGCATGGTGCCGTTGTTGTAAAACAGGACTGACATCAGGGTTGGGGGTAGACAGAGAAAGATGGGTTCAATAATCACTTCAATGTTCAGTGATCAGAGTTCATAGCACTGTGGACTAATGTTCAAAGTTGACTTCTTCAGTCTCAAAAAAAAATGCATTGAAACAGATGAGAAAGAAAACTGTTAAAAAGGATGTGTGATTAGGTATTTTTGTCATGACAGGAGTCCTGAGTGAAAGCTGCATAGTGGAATGGCCCTGGGGGGAGGGATTGTAAAACAATGAAAGAATTTTCCTTTACTTTTCCAAGAGTGTAATGTATTAGGGGGGAGGGTTGGGAGGGAAGAAAAGTATAACAATGAATGAATGGAAATCCAAAGTCTCTGTAATTGAAATTAATAATAAATTTTAAAAAAGGAAACAAAAGGATTTCAGACACAAAATTTCCATGTACAGAAGCTTGCAAATTGGATCAAACATGATGCAAATTGGATCAAACATGATGCAATTTAAAGAAAGATCAGATTCTGTCACTTAACCTAGAAAAAGTTCACAGAAGATAAAAGATACCTCTCAAATCAATCAACTTTTAAAAATATATATTTACTGGACAAATCTATATATTGTAAATATATGTTTCTTCTTCTCTATTTCTACACACTCTGTCTTCATTTTAAAGTAGAAATAGTCACTAGCTAATTAAATTATTCTTCTTTGGCTTCCATAAATAAATAAGTAGTTCTTGGTTTGAAAGTGAGGCAAGGGGATGTACTTTCATTAAGCAAAAGTTGGACCTGTTTCTTTTATATGAACAAAAGATAGTTTTAGCCATGTAATAAAAACCATAGACTTCCGGCTCTAAATTATTAAGTGATTTTATTTTAACTGGATAAACAAAAGTACTGAACTCCTTATTGTTCCTTTAAAGCTCTCTAAGTCTGTGATATAATTCCAAACAACTAAACTTACAATAACAAATGTTTTGTCTTTGTATTGTCTACTGGAGGAAAAGGAATGAAAACTAATACTCATTGAGAGCAACCATGCTCTTGAGGTTAGACACTTTACTGATATTATTCATTTTATTTTAGAAAGCTTTCTAAGCTTCCAAAATTACGCTCTTTGAGCAGAATCTCTAAATTATTGTCAAAAATACAGTAAAACTTAGAGACCAATTTTTATGACTGAAGATTCTATAAAAGAAAAAAAAAGCTTACATAGAGCCCTGATTTTGTGTCATTAGCAAACACCAAAAGATTTCAAGATTTGGCTTTGCTTTGGATGAAATGCTAGGCAATTCATTGCAAAAAGTATTAAATCAAAACCAAGTGACAAATTTGTTTGCTGTTGAGGGGGCAGGAATTGACTTCTTTTTTTCGCTTTCTTTTCAATTTTCAAAAGAAAGAAAAGCCTACTAATATAAAGTGACACATTTCAGTGCTAAAAATACAGACTGCAAAGCTTGAGATTCTCACTGTACTAACAACGGACTCACATTACACAGATGGAGTTCCTTTCCTTATTCGCCTCATAAATGTTAAGAGTAGCACACACAGCTTTTTCAGTGTAGATGAACACTTGGTAAACACTATAATTGAGACCTTTAACTCGTGTGTTTCCCTAGGCATGGTGTGACTGCGTCTGCAGCCTTAATGTGACAAGAGTGAAGATTCTTTTCAGTGAATACATATATCCCCATAATTGTGGAACAGTCTCAGTGGTTGTTCTCAGCACATGGTTAGTTGTTAGTTTTTGTATCTTCCCCTTTTTCTCCCCCCCTTTTTTTTTTGTTTTAATTTCAAGGAAAAAACTAATGAGTTTCCAGAAGCAGTGCAAGTGCTTTGGGGCTGAATGTGATTTAAAACCAGCAGTAAAAGAAAAGGAAGACAGAGAAGGTAGCCGGTTAATTGACCTTTATTGTGCCTTCTGGTTCATTTAGAAATGGAAATTAAATTAACATGATAATTCAGTCCTACTGTGTTAAGGCTGCTATAAACCCATTAAATTTTATGGCCATTGATTTAGCATTTTTTTCTATTAACTGGGTTTAATTTTCAAAATTGTCATGCAGGTTCTGAAAAGTGGTTCATTCACTCCGCGTCCTCCGAGTTAGTAATGTGAAGGGTTTTTGAGGAGGGTTTTTTTTAATAGTATTCACTTAATTATTGAAGCGCAGAGAGTCCAACTGCCCTTAAATGCATGGATTAATTCTAAAACTAACCCCACTGAATGTCTTTATAAGAAGTAAGGAGAATTCACAGATGGGAGAAAGCACAATTTCCTAGTCCAATATCAAATGCCTTAAAGATTGTATGCTAAAACCAAACTTCACAAAAGGAAACTAAAAAAGAGAGAGGGAGAGATGAGAAGGCCTTGTGCTGGTGTGCCTATTTTTAGAGTTTCTTGATACCATAGCAGTCTTTGAATACACAGTCATTCATTATGTATCAGAGTACCAACCAGCTTTTTAGCTAGCGACTCAATTGGAATTATTATCTATCAAAATTTCCACTATTGAAAATGTTCATTTTTACTTAGAAGCTAAAAAAGTATTTTCTTTATTTTCTCCTTAGCTAGCACATGTAGGTCATAAGTGGACTTAAGGGGGTTTTTTTCACATTCCTTTAAAACATACCTTTCAACATAATTTTGGTAGAATCCACAGACTTAAATTTTATTTTGAAATCTATTGAAACCTAAGACCTCAGAGAGCTTTAAAAGGAGTCCTTCCTTGAATCTCACCACATTCCTGTTGGGACTGGGTGCCATCAAGTCGGTGACCCTCTACAAAAGATTGTGTTGCCTCACCTTGTGCCACCTCAAAATTCTTTCTGTATTTGAAACCATGGTTACCACCACTTAATCAATCCATTTCATGGAGTGTCATCCTTTCCTTGCTAACACTTTATTTTGGCAAACATGATCTAGAGATTGGTCCTCCTAATAACATGTCAACATCAATGTCACCTAACTACAGCGAACATGTCCAAAATGAGACCGTCTTACCATCCTCATTTTAGTCACTGATTGGACAAAATTCTATCATGAACTCTCCAGCCTCGTTTTATCAGCAAGACCATATTTTCCAACTACTAATCTTTATTTCTTGTTTCCAAAATTATCATTCCAAGCACCATTTATTATTAGTGCCTCATGACTCCACATTTTATCGGTTTCAGACTGTCCAAACTTGAGAACCCTCAATCTCTTTCTTTACCACTGTCATCATTATAATGATAGATGTTACGCCACTGGTATTTAAAATACTACAATAGTCACCTAAGGTGGACAGATTTCAGCAGGTCTTTCAGAATAAGACAAACTAGGAAGCAGTCTTGGCAAGTGGTTTCTGAAATAATGTTTTTGTTAGTGACCCTATGAACAATGGATCTGAATCCTACTTTATCCTGTGACATACTTATTATCTCTGATATGCTTAAATCTATTGTTATAGGATTGTATAAATTAATTGTTGTACAAATCTATCTGGTCAAGGATCTTCCTCTGACCCTCTACTTTTCCAAGCATAATATCATTTTCAAAGAACTGGCCCTTCCTAACATCCAAAGGATGTGAAACTTAATTTCACCATCCTTGCTCCTAAGGAACACATTGGTTCAATTTCTACAGGGCATAATTTGCTTGATCTTTTGACAGTCCATGTGATATTCCGTAAAATTCTCCAACACCACAACTCAAAGGCAACAATTCTTCTGTCATCTCTATTCATTGTCCAACTTTCAGATGCCTAACAAATAATTGAAAAGCCTATGGCTTGAATCGGGTGCACCTTAGTCTTTAAACTGATATTGTTGCTGTTTAGCACTTTGGAAAAGTCCTTGACAGCAGATTTTTCTGAAACAATATGTCTTTTGATTTCATGACTGCTGGTACCAAGGTTGTTGGTTTTGAATCCAGGTAAGATGAAATCACTGACAATTTCAAATTTTTCTCCATCTATCTTGATGTTACATATTGGCTCAGTATTGAGGATTTTTGGTTTTTTCAATGTTGAGATGTAATCCATTTTAAAGACTTTCATCTTAGATCTTCTGCAGCAAGCATTTTAAGCATGTTCTGATGTAATATACCCTTGACAACACTATGAACAGCAGCAGCACATTCTCTACCATAATGCAGGAAAATGAGCCTCCCAAGCTGGAAAACCAACTTGATATGACCAATAAAAGAGCTGCCTCCTCAAAGTAGAATCTAACTTAATGATCTTAATGGCAGGAATGGAATAAAGCTTTGAGTCAATGAAAGATATTAATTTGATAACATTGTTATTATTTCTATTAGGCACCTTCAAGTTGAGCATGACCCGTGGCGACCCCATGAGCAACTGATCTGAACACTGTCCTCTTCCATGTCATCCTCACAATCTCTGACACACTCAAGCTCATTGCTGCAAGTCACCATGTCAGCCCACGAGGTTGAGGGTCTTCCAGTCTTTTGCTGCCCCTCTACCTTCCCAAGCATGAGGTCATTCTCAAAGGAAAAATCTAACAACAAGTCCAAAGTATGTGAGACGAAGCTTCACCATCTTTGCCTTCAAGGAGTGCCTTGCTCCTTGCTACATTTGTTAATATGTTGTTGTTGTTGTGTGCCATTAACTCTTAGAGACCCTATACACAGTATCTCTGAACTCTGCCTTTTCCTGAACCAATCTCACTCCCTCTGACACACCCAACATCCCAATTATTGTGTCAGTCTATCGCATCCATTATCTTCTTCTGAGCTGACTCAAGGTGAGGAGAAACACTTGGGAAAATATGCCTAAAACTTGATATCCTAACCATGAGTAAGCTAAAATGGTCTGGCACTGGCCATTCTGATTAGAACCTTCATATGGTCTACTATAGTAGGAATGTCAAGTTGAAGACTGGTGCTGTATTCATTGTCAAACAGAGCATTTCAAGAACTACCCTGAAGTGCAATGTTATCGGTAGTGAAATAATATCTATATATCTATATCTATATCTAATCTATATCTATACCTATATCTATCTATATCATCTATATCTAATCTATATACACACACAAGGGGAATCTATAAAACCAACCACTAAGGGAAAGTTAGATTATGGGCTAATATACCTATAACTAGAAAACTGAGTTAGTAAACCATCCTGGACTTTTAACCAAATAGCCATACTTGTTTATGATATTGTCAATATTTATTATTATTTTCGATAGTACATTCAATTAAAATAGCCTGGGTTTGGTTGATTTTTTCCCCCCAAATGCTATATGTTCACTGATCTGTTCATATTACATTCTAAATGACTGTTTTATGCATGCAATCTGCTTTCAATAGTTTCATTTAACAATTGACAATCATAATTAAAGACCCGTAGAGCCTTAGAGCATCAGAAGATACTGCCATTGGAAAGTAGCATTTAAGTACTTCATTCCCTTCTGGGCAAAATAAACCAGGCTCTTCAGCAGCCAAGCATTATTGCCATGGATCATGTCTCCACTCCAAATCAATAGTTCCAGAATTACATACAGTTTTTGGTTTCATGAATAGGCAAACATGGTATAGGAATTGTTGAAAGAGGTATATGGAAAAAGATTATATTTTTTTTTAAAAGAGATAGCACACACTGAAGAATTAAAATGTGTGAGGAGGCAACGGTGAGTAACACCACCAGGGAGGTATTTTACCTTTTAAGCCTGGAATAAAACTCACTTCTGTGGCTCAAAACAATATGCAATATTGTTTGGCCCAGCCCAGCAACAATTTACTTATTCTTTAGAACGATCAATCCTTTAAAATCCAAGGGGCAGCATTTGCCTCAGGATAAAGCTCATAAGACAGGAATGAGCAAAATGAAAAGATGAGTGAAAACAAGAATCACAGGAAGAAAACAGGCAGATGGGTATTGCATTAATGTCAGAAAATAAAATGTGTAAAGAAAAATAAAATACATGTGAATGATTGAATGGGAAGCTATTGACTTTTTAAAGTTCACATTTGCTCTGTAAACTTTCACTCAAGGAGCTGGGGAAGAGACTGAGAAAAATGGAATAAAAAAAAATTTTTAAAAAAAGAAAAATGGAAAAAATTATGTACACTGCATTGAAACAGATGAGAGAGAGAACTGTTTTAAAAGGGATATATGATTAGGTGTTATTGTCATAACATGAATCCAGAACGAAGGCTGCATAGTAAAGAGGACTTGGGGCGAGGGATTGTATAACAATGATAGAATTTTTCTTTTACTTTTCAAAGAGAAGAATGACCTGGAGGGGAGGGATGGACAGGGAGAAAAGTGCAACAATGAATGAATGGAAAT
>NW_006399786.1:17694667-17696010 GCF_000299155.1 Elephantulus edwardii | reverse complement strand
AACTCTTTAAAAAAAAACCCTAGTTAAGATCCACTCTAAGTCTACCACAAGTTTGCAACTATCATTATGTATCAATTTTATAGCATTTCTATCTCAATTTTATGATAATTTATCTTAATTAAGTCCTTCACGCCATTTACAGTTAATTCTAATTTTCATCCTCAATCTCAGACAACTACTCTCTGCTTTCTACCTCTATAAGTGTGACTTTTCTAAATATTTCATATAAATGGAATCATGTAATGTGGTCTCTTCCACTTAGCATATGCTTTTGAGGTTTATCCATAACAATGTACATAATAATGCTTCATTCATTTTCTTTGCCAACTAGATTTTTACTGCATTTTAACTTCTTTTTTTTAGCAGATAGAGAAAAGATTGAAGTCTTCAACAATTTCATTTTACTTGAATCCATAATCAACACCCAGCATAATAAGCAATCAAGAAGTCAAAACACAAGTTGTACGGGGAAAATTTCTCATCAAGACCACTCCAAAGTTCTAAAGAGCAACAATGGCAGTATATAATATGCTTCTGATCCAAGTTGTAGTCTTTTCAATTCCTCTGTGTCTAAAAGTTAGACAACAAATAATAATGGCAAAAGAAGAATCAATTCCTTTGAGCTGTCAAAAGAACAAACAAGTCTGAGAGGAAGTGCTCAAAGATGGTGAAACGTCATCTCACATACTTTGGGTATACTTTCAGGAGAGGTCACTTCTTGGAAAAAGACATCACACTAGGAAAGGTAGAGGTTCAAAGAGAGGCAGACCCTCAATACAGTAACTATAACACTGGGCTGGAGCATGTCTTAGCACATTGAGCTATAGATTACATTAAGAAATAAGGAAAGTTGATGTAAGGGAGGGCAAGGTTCAGATCTGAAGTTCACAGGGTCATTATGAGTTAACTCAATGGCACCTAACAACAACAACAACATTCATACCAAAAAAAAGACAAAAATGAACAAACAAAAAAATCTGCTCAGGTATTATGTAAGTACTTTACGTGTATGCCTTCCATCCCTCATCATGTTTTCATACCTCCCTACAACCCGTATGCAGAGCAGATTATCCGAGAGGCTGGGCTCTATGAGGAGAATTGTGGCATCAGGATTGGTGGAAGATCTATTAACAATTTGTGTTATGCAGATCACACAACCTTGCTTGCTAAAACTGAGGAGGACCTCATGCACTTGCTGCAGAGGGTCAAGGACTACAGCCTTAAGTATGGACTGAGGCTCAATGTCAAAAAGACAAAGATTCTCACCACTGGACCAATTGGTAGCATCAGGATGGATGGCGAAGAGATTGAGATTGTTCACAGCTTCAGTTTGCTCTCAGCTC
>NW_006399786.1:17659232-17691386 GCF_000299155.1 Elephantulus edwardii | reverse complement strand
GTATTTTAGATATATTAAAATAAATGTCACAAATTTCTTCTAAAAAAAAGAATCACAACAAAGTATATGTGAATGAAGATTAATTGGAAGAATTTGTCAATTAAGATTGTGACAGACACTACTTTGAAAACATCTTCTATACTTCCTAGTGTTTAGTACAACACGGTGCACTTGGAAAGTGTTTGATATATAAATATAATGGTGGTCAACACTTAATTATTTAGTATTGAGCTTCAGTGACCTCGTGGATAAGGAGTTGCTCTACTGACTCAAAAGCAGAATTATAATCTATCAGCTACACATAGGAGACAGGTGGGCAATCTCTTGAGTTGGAACTAATACATACCTGATCCTCCAGTAAGTTTTCTAAAATTCACTCAGTCGATGAAAAACTTGTGAATCATCACTGTCCGATACATCACCAACCATGGAGACAGTGTTTGGTTCTCTGTGCCCTACCTAGATCACCATAAACCAGAAGCTGACTCAGTGACACCTAACAGCATGGGACCTCACAAAAGAGACACTTAGTGAAGACTGGGGTGACATCCTGAGAAACAGACATCTGGACTCGCTTTTCAAAAATCAGAGCAGTAAACGAAGCTAATAGCCCTGGTGGTGTTGGTTGTTGTTGTTGTTGTTGTTGTTGTTAAGTGCTGTCAAGTCACCTGTGACTCATAGCAAACCTATGTACAACAGCCCTAAATCCTGCTCTATCCTGTGCCAATCTTAACATCTCTGACACATCTACCCCCGTTACCCCAGTCACTGAATCAATCCATCTCACCAAGGGTGTTCCTCTCTTGCGCTGTCCCTCCACCCTCCCAAGAAATATATCCCTCTCCAAGGATGGTTCCTTCTTGAAGCATGCACAAAATACATCAGATGGAGCTTCAGAATCCTTGCCTCCAAGGAGCAGCCTGGCTTCAACCTCTCCAGGATGAACTTCTTTGTTCTCCTAACCATCTATGGTATATTCAATACTCTTCTCCAGCACCACAGCTCAAAGGCATCAATTCTCCTTCTATCATCCCTGGTCATTGTCCAGCTTTCTGATACATGATGAATCATCTAGCTCCTATCCTATTCAAAGCTTCACAGCTCAAATACAATCAGTAGTACCCCAGAGGAAAGACCTAGTAATCTGTCTGTTCCTGTTAAGACCACAGACAAGAAAACCCTAAGGGCTGTGCTACTCTAGCCACTGGGGTTGCTCATAGTCAAAATCAACTGGATGGCATTCATCAACAAATACGAGAAGAGTGGTGGGATGAGAAAAAGCAGGTACCAGGCATGCTTAGCTGTCATGATTTAGGACCTTGAATTATAGGCAAAAGGCAATCAAAGTGTACAGGTAGCGGCTCTGTTTGGGCAGCTTATCTTTGTTATCATGGATATAAGTTACTGCCATGTTTTAATGAGTGACTTACACATACATACACACCCTTACACGTTCACCCAGCCACATACCTTTTCATAAGCCCATCCCATCTGCTCTCAAATCAAAATTCAAGTTCACTGTCTAGATTCAGATATGTATCAGGGCAGACACAATTCCAGTTGTCTCAGATGGATGGTTAATGGATAACTTACCATTGAAAGCAGCATATATTCCTTCATACATAGTTGATTAGCACAAATTAATTCTACTAACCACACTTCAGATTCCCAGAAATACCTTTTGTGAAGCTTTTTCTTCATATTGAATAAGATAAATATTCATCATTGTCTTTTGTCCTTTGGAAAAAGTACTAGTCTAGCAAAGAGTCACTTACTACAGAACGGTTTGGAGAACATATTGCCACCAGTTCATGAAATTCAATGAGAACTCACTAATAAGAACTGTGGCGTCTGAGGACCAATTTTTTTTAAGTGTAGATCTGTTTCAATTCAACAAATGTGCATTAAGTTCCTACCCTGTGAAAGACACTGTTCTGGAGGCTTTGGAGGTACAAACCGAATTCCCCATGCAAAAACAAATTTTCTCAATCATGCTATGAAGGGTTCTTTATATATCAAAGTTGGCAGGAAATAGAGGGCTAAAATTGTTTCAAACTGTTGTTGGCAGTAAGCTTCTGTCTGTGTTAATTACACTCCGTGTTTGATGCTCATCATTTAGTCAACAGTTAACACTTTGTAGCCTTGCTGTGATTGACTAAATACCAAATTACTGTGTGTGGCTTTTTGGATTTCTGAATATATCAAATTTAGATCATTCTCAGACTTGTTGATCTAATAGTTGGGAGATTTTTGCAGCCCTAGCTCCTTTGATAAACAACAAATGAAGGAAAATCTTCTGTAAACACAGAAATGGGAACCGGAAGATGTCCATAAGTTTTGTTGTTGTTGTTAATTATTAGAAAGTAAATTCCAACTCGTGATGAGTCTATATTTGAGAAATCCTTCCTCACTTCAAATTTACTAGGACAGATGACTTATGAAAAAATAAATACATGGCACCTTTTAGTTCCGTTTATGACATATGACTAGATACTGCATATTGTTGTTATGTTCTTTTGAGTCTATTTTTTTTTTATTCATACTCAAAACTCACTGCTGTCAAACACATAGTTGATGCTCCAGATGGGTTTTGGAAGTTGTAAATCATATAGGAGGAGATTACTCATCTTTCTCTTGTTCAGTTATGTGGAAAGACAAGACTAAACGGAGAGAAAGAATCACCTGAACACCTGCACTTTAAAGAGGAAGGACTTCATTCACCAGCAAAGCAGTAGCCGAAACTATTGTCCGGAAATGGCTGTGCTCCCCAAACCCTTTTGTTCGGAGCTTTTTATAAGGAAGTAGATAAAGGGTCAGTTGGAGGTTTTTCTCATTGGTGGTTTCAAAATACCAGCAGGAGTTTGCAGAATTCTCTCATTGGTAATTCAGAACATTGGTGGGAGTTTACAGAAGCAGAAGCAGATGTTAATTTCATAGTTTAGAGAAGTTAAGAGGGTTGTCTAACCAAGTTACAGCCCCTCTGGTCCTTGAGGTACAGAGGCATTCCTGCTGAGGCTCTTCCATTCCTTCGGCTTGTTTCTCAGAGCTAGCTGCTGGTCGATTTGAGTCACCAGAGAGATGCTGCCTTCTTCATTCATTATGACCCCAAATGGCAGAACAGAACTGTCCCATGGACTTTTCTAAGCTGCAGTCTTTATGGAACCATGTCATCACATGTCTCTCCCTCAGAGTCACTAGGTGTGTTAGAACTGTCAACCTTTCATTTAGCAGCCAAGTGCATAACTTTCCAACAACAACAGAAAATATAAACCCACTCCCATCTTGATTCCAATTCATAGTAACCCTGTGGGAGAGAGTCAAAATGTGCAATACTCATAGGATTTCCAGGGCTGTAAATCTTTCTAGAAGCAAATTGCTTTATCTTTATTTCAGACAGTGCTTCATATAGAAATACAGACCTTTTGATTAGTGGCCAAATGTTTTAACCACAGTGCCACCAGAGCTTCATAATAAATCTTTCAACCCTATAATACCACAGAGTTGAGCTTACTCACATCGAAGAGAGGAAGACAAAGATCCCATTATCAGGGTGTCAAAGTCACAATATAAGAAAAGCACATGGGAGAAAAGGTGGTGTTACAGTACTGGTTAAACCTTGAGCTGTGAACTCAAAGGCAGAAGTTCAAACTCACCCAGCAGCTCCACAGATACAAGACCTAGCAATTGGTCCAGCCACATAAAGACTACAATCTAGAAAACCTCGGGGGCAGTTCGACACTGTCACATGAAATTGCTATGAATGAATTAAAACAGCAATCTTCAAATAAACAATCTGTTAGAGGTACTAAGAAAGTCTTACTTCAAAGAGAGCTCCGCTACCTCCATCCCAAACACTCCCAGTATTCATCTTCCTCTACTAATTTTCTATATACTATTCATATAGTAACAACATGATTTCTATTATGCATAGTAAGTCCTTGTAAAAATAGTGGAATAGCATGGAGATGGACAAGTCTGATCTCTAATAACTTCAATGCAGCACTCAGGAGCAATGAGTTCATAACATGAGAGAGTCTAGAGAGAATTGGCTGAGTGAACAAACTCATTCTCATAAAGACAAATACTGTATAAGATCATTATTGAGAAAATGGAAGGATAACCAGTAGGATATGTGTAAAAGACCAAAAGGGGAAGGGGAGGGGAAACCACTGGGATGACAGAGGAAGGAATTAGGAAAGAACCAATGAGGATCTAAACTGATTAAGTTATTAGGCATAGGCCAATGGTGATTAAGTTTATAAAACACAATGGATATGAATGATCATGCAATGCAAAGGAAGAATTATGTGAAACAGTAATACAATGTACATGAATGAAGCACAATGTTTATGAAATTTGTAATATAAAATATTTTTTAAAAAGGAAAAAAAATTCATTGAGTTCATATAGATGCTGCTGGGTACCATGCTTGGCATACAAAAAAATGGTATGACAAATATCTTACACACGCATTTATGCACACACAGAGGCATAAAAATTTTGCTATTGTTTTATACTTATTTTTTTAAATGCTCATGTGAGTGATGGTGGTGTCCTAAATTAAGGAAATGAATACATTTTAAATACTAGTATGGGAGAGTGAGAAAGAAGGAGAAGTCAAGAATGACTACTATATTTTACTTTGAGCAAATGCTTAGATGATAACGAGTAACTAACGCAGAGGAAGACAGCTTGCCCAGCTCCAGACAAAACCTAAGCACTGCTCAGGGCTTGCTTTCAAAATGTTCTCCTTGGTTGTGAAACTTTGAGAAGCTGACAGCTTTCTGAACTGCTTTAAGCTTTTGTTTCTTCATCTGTGAAAAAAGAGAAAACAATGCAGAGTAAATGTGCTCTTAATTAATGTGAATTTAACTCTGTGACCTCAGCAAAGAGAAAGAGAAATAAGCATGAACACAAGAGAAGGGGAATTCAAATGCTGCAGCCACAATTTAAACCATTCCATTCAATGATCACAATTCTAAACAGACAGGATAAGGAAGAGGAGAATCTGTCATTGCTTCAGTTGATTGGGTTCACAAATATCTCTTATCTCAGATAGATAGATAGACAGACAGACAGATAGATAGATACATAGACAGACAGACAGAGATGTTGTGGTTGTGGTTTTTGTTAAGTGCCATCGAGTTGTAGGTGACTCATAGCAACCCTATGAATGAAAGTCCTCAACACTTGTGTGACTTTCATCCTTTCTCCAGATCCAAAGGGTTTCCAGATGCAAGCTATTTTGGAAGTGGATGCTGCTCCTGCTTCCAAGCTTCTTTTAATTGTGGAGCGCCACCAAACACTGTCCGCCATGGGTAACCATTAACACATTTGACACATCAGTGTCACAGTGTTCACAGCAACCACACGTTACCTCTGTACAGCAAGCGGACGCACCAGGGCTATATGACCTAGAAGAATGTTTGAACCAAAACAATGGAGTCTATATCGAGAGAGGAGGGAGGAGAGAGAGGGCAAGGAAGAGACGGAAAGAGAACAATAAGTGCATTCCAAAGTACAGTAGGGAAGGGGGGGGGAAATGTGCAGCAATAAATGAATGAAAATACAACTCTTTTTTTTACTATGTTGTATTTTCATTTTCATTTGTTTCAAGGAACTTTTTTATTTCATTCTTTATTTCTTTTGTAACAAAACTTCTGCATCGGAGAGCTGGAGAGTGACTAGGGATGATAGAAAGAGAATTGATGCCTTTGAGCTGTGGTGCTGGAGAAGAATTTTGAATATACCATGGACTGCTAGGAGAACAAACAGGTTCATCCTGGAGAGGGTGAAGCCGTTCTGCTCCTTGGAGTCAAAGATTCTGAAGCTTCATCTTTTGGGCATATTGCCAGGAGGGACCAGTCCTTGGAGAGGGACATCATGTTTGGGAGAGTGGAGGGACAGAGCCGGAGAAGAAGACCCTCAATGAGATGGATCAATTCTGTGATTGGGGTGGTGGGAGTAAGTGTGTCAGATATGGTGAGATTGGCACAGGATACAGCAGGGTTTAGGGCTCTTGTACAGAGGGTTGCTATGAGTCGCAAGCAACTTGACAGCACATCACAACAACTACAACACAACTTCTAGAGAAGTTAAAAATGTAATTCAGTTACTAAATTCTAAGAAATGTTGACCCAGGAAGTCTATACCTTGAAAATCTCATCTCTGTTAATGTATAACCAGTGTCCAGGTATCATTTAACATATTCAAATTAAATGTATGATGGCCAGCTCTAAGCATGTTGCTATAGATGTTGTTTTTCACAGACATCAAGTCAGCCCTAATTGACAGTGACCCTATATGCAATGGAACAAAACATGGCCAGCCCTACCGAATTCTTATAATCAATTGGGGATTACACAAAAAGTATGTGTTAAACACTGTGAAAAGTTCAAAAAAGAATAAAGCACAGATTCTGACTCACACGGCTCACTATTTGATAATACAACTTTGAGAAAAACTATCGAGGCTGAGAACTAACAGCAAATGTTATGTTGTTGTGGGACGTTCAAGATGGAACTGACTCATAACCCTCCAGCAGGTTTTCAGAGACTGTAAAACACAAGAGAGGAAATTGCCTGTCTTTTATCCTTGGAGCAGCTGGTGGATTCAAACTGCCTGCCCTCGGGTTGGCAGCTCAACTCCTTAACACTAGGCCACAAAGCTCTTAAAAACAACTAAGCAATAGTTGTTCATGCTTTGATTGTTTCATATCGTAGTTTAGGCTTTGTGAGTTTAAAAGACATTTTCTCACGTACTCATGGTCTAAGATCTATCCCTTTGAGATGACAGCACCCATTTCTTCTAGGTTTCATTTCCCCACAACACTTTTCCTGTGTGCATGACTGGCAGAGTTGGTGGCTTCAAACACAATGGATTAGATTGACGACCAGATTGCCTCATATTTCTCCTCCCACTTTCTTCTTTCTGGATTTTTCCTTTTTTTTATATGCATTTTAAGCATATAAAAAGATTTTTAATGTGATAAGAGATACTATACATCATTTATAAAATTTGGACAAAATAAGATGTAAAAGAAAATTGTTAGTGAAACGTGAATTTAATATACATAGCTATGCCTTTTTTTATTTTTTCACATTAATTCAGTTTGAGTCAAATAAGTGATATGGTTGTGGTGGGGGGTAGGGGAAGCTAACGCAGTCTACCTTTAGACGCATTCAGAGGAATCAGAGTACCTCACAAGGAAACAATATTAGAATGGTATGTGCAGCTATGATCAGTGTCTTGTAGGTCCCATAGATGAACTTTCCCAAAATACTTATTAAAAAAGTAAGATATTAGTAATGTGTTGCCAAGATTGCAACTCTGCACCACATCTATTTCTTCTCCTGTACAACTTCCAGCTCCCCCCTGGATTTTAATCGCAATTCAGAAATCCAAATAAGCAACTAAAGCACCTAATGTGCTCTCCAAAGAAACCAGGGGAATATTATCACTCCATTTCCAATCCTCAAACTAAAAAAAAAGCAAAAGAGTTCCAAAGCATTGAGAATTAAGCACCAGAATGTCATTCTTTAATTCCTGTGGTAAGTCCAGGAAATGAGCAAAGTCTCTTAGGAAGGTTGCCCTCAGAGTCTGTTGCCACCCTACGTTAATTCTTGCATGGCTACAGTGCCTCATATGCCCTGTCATGATGTCCAGATAGCTGTCAAGCCCACAGCACTTTTAATTTCTTCCTCCACATTCCTATAAGCAATTCCTTTATTCAAGGCCCATCCTCTCCTTGCTAAACATAAGCTTCAGTTCCTTAGCGGGCTCTCCGCCACCCACTCCTTTCCCACATTGTCACACTAGATGAGTTTCTATCTCATTATGTCAATCTCTTTATAATATCTTTCAGTGGTTCTGCTGCTTGAGATAGAGTTGCAATTTTCAAACAAGGCATATAAGGCCTTGCTGGGTCCGGTCCAGGCTACATGTCCAGCCTCACCTGCATCTATTTCCCCCAGAACAGGACCCACTAGGACCTTGAGAGTTGACTAATTCATGCATGTCCTCTATCCAGATTCATTGATGTGGTTGCTTTCTTTTTGAAATGTCCTTCTCCTGTTGAATACATACTTGTATTTCAGAAACATAACTGAGATATGTAAATATATGCAATATATCACACTCATGCACACATATATAATAACAAAATCCAAAACAAAGCAAACCACTGTTGTCAAGTCCATTAGGATTCATAGCAACCCCAGAGGACGGGATAAACAGCCCCGGAAAGTTTCCAAGGCTGTAAATCCTCACAGAAGCAGAATGTCAAATTTGACTCCAGTGGTGTAGGTAGGGGATTGAACGGCCAACATTTCAGTTAGCAACTGAATGTTTAAACCATCAGGCCCCTATATAGTAGAAAGACACAAGAAAATTACACCAAAATTCAGAAAAAAAAGTACTCTTAACACATTTTCCAGGTATAGAGGAAGAAGGGAGGCAGACAGATCCAAGAGACTTATTTAGAAACCCAGGACACTAGTGTGTCATTAGTATATGCATTCAGAAAGATAGCAGCAACTTCCACTAATTCCATGAAGGAGGAAAAAATCCCTATCAAGAGTATCAATAGCTCAGACCCAATTCCTAGGAGATCAGACATGCCTTCAGAGCTTCCTCTAACAATTGCAACACCAACTGTCCCTCCCATGGTATGTACTACCTCTAAAGTGGACTCTATAACTGTTAATTTATTGCAATTGCCACACAAGATTCACAGAAAATAGTAATGATTTGGAGATTTAAGAGAGAAGTATCAGGTTATAATCTGTGCTGGGGAACACTCAGCTTTCTGGTCAGATCAGTCTCTTCTTAGTCATGCTGAAATGCAGACCTTTAGCCCCATGGCCTTGGCCTCTGTCTTGTTTGGGAACCTGTTACAAAGCTCTGTTGTTGTTATTGTTGTTGTTGATGCTGATATTGTTGTGTGCCACTGAGTCAGAACTAACTCCTAGTTGACCCTTCAGTGGGTTCAGAGGCAGTAAATCACATGGGAGGATATTGCCCATGCTTTGAGCTGTGGTGCTGGAGAAGAGTATTGAGGGTACGTACCATGGACTGCTAAGAAAACAAACAGATTCATCCTGGAAAGGGTTAAACTGGGTGGCTCCTTGGAGGCAAGGATTCTGAGGCTTCATTTGACATACTTTGGTCATGTTGTAAGGAGAGACCGGTCCTTGGAGAAGGACATCATGCTTGGGAGGGTGGAAGGACAGGCACAGGAGGGAAAGGCCTTCTAGGAGATGGATTGATTCAGTGACTGGGCCAATCGGGATGGGTGTGTCAGAGACAGTGCGATTGGCACAGGACGAACAGAGTTTAGGGCTGTTGTACATAGGGTTGCTATGAGTCACAAGCTACTCAATGGCATATAACAACAACTCCCACAGAGAAGCTGGTGGATTTGAATCATGCACTTTGGGGATTGCACAGCAGCTTCTTACCTCTAGGCTACCAGAGCTCCTTAGCTTTGCCAATTATGTGCCACCTTCCCTTCACCAACACTCCTAGACCCAAAGGCTCTATCTCTCTGGAGCAGCAGACCTAGATCTTCCACTAACTGTCAGCAACTCTGCCAGCAAACATTTTGCCAACCAACACTCAGTCTTCTGACTCCAAGGGCCAGGAGCTCACAGTTCTTTCTCACACTCATCGCCAGCTCTCTGGTGCCACTGCCATCTTCTATTGTCTCTGTGGCGTTAGAGTTCCTCATCTCTGGTTCATCCAGAGATCTCAGGTCCAAGGACACACTGCACTCTCTGGTTCCGTCTTTATGATGGTAGTGAGGTACCTATGTCCCACGTCTGGAACTGCTCAATTTAAACCTAGTGTGATGGCAAAACTAATCCCCACATTAGCAGTAAGCCCACTCTATTTGCATGGTCCCATCTGAAAGGTGTCATTTACATGATTAACAAGCTATCCTTAAAGGTGGACCAATAGGCAACATCAAGATAAATGGGGAAAAAGATTGAAGCTGTGAAGGATTTAACTTAACTTGGATTGACAATACACTAGAGTCAACACCCATGGAAGCAGAAGACAAGAAATTTAAAAAGGATGCATTGCATTGGAAAAATCTGCTGTCAGAATCTCTTTGAAGAGCCAAAGAGCAAGGATATCCATTTAAAGCCTTGACAAGGTCAATGTATTTTCAATTACTTCATATGCACATGAACGTTGCACAATGTATAAGGAAGAATAGAAATAATTTATGTCTTTAAATTGTAGTGTTAGCAAAAAAGTATTGAATATACCATGGGCTATAAAAATAACTTGTTATGTACTGTTGAGTCCGAACTCGCCCACAGTTGACCCTCCAATGAGTTTTCGGAGGCAGTAAATCACACAAGAGGAGATGACCCATCTTACTCCCACAGAACAGCTGTTGGAGTTGAGCCATGTTTAAAAAAGTATGTAAAAGTCAACTAGCCACGTGGTTTGATTTGCCAAGAAGAGCCAGAAGGCAGGAGACCAGGACAGATCTTTCAGGAGTTTGGACCATCAGCCTGTTGAAGATTAAGTCCTTCTTTTGCAAAATGGACCAGAGCTAGAGGAGCGGAATTGAATGATTGTTGTTTACCATTGAGTCGGAACTGACCCATACACGACCCTCCAGCGGGTTTTCAGAGGCAGTAATTGCAGGGGAGGAGATTGCCCATCCTTCTCCCATG
This sequence comes from Elephantulus edwardii, assembly GCF_000299155.1. Classification (NCBI taxonomy): domain Eukaryota; kingdom Metazoa; phylum Chordata; class Mammalia; order Macroscelidea; family Macroscelididae; genus Elephantulus; species Elephantulus edwardii. The sequence goes on along the minus strand of NW_006399786.1, from coordinate 17,680,698 downwards.
TAACCGAACTAGAAGTTGATTTTTTTTCACCCTAAATCTAAGAACAAATATTTGATTTATGGTTAATAACACATCTTCCCCTCAGCTGAGTCCTGGCCTCTTCATAAATTCACATTCATTACTGGCAGAAAGTGGCACCTGAGAGAAATACTATAATTGAATCTGGCTGTAACCAAAGCAGGCAACTCTGTTTCCAAACCCACTGGAGACAACCAGGATTTCTCTCTATTTCAAAGATGATAATACGTATGTTAACTATGTTTGAGGTATTCTTTTCCAGGCTAACAAAAGAACATTGCAGCCCACCTCTCCACACTTTACTCTTCTCAACCTTCAAACACAGTCTACTTCCTCATGAGAAAAATAGTGAAAGAAACTAAGACTCTTTTAGTAAAATCTGCTACAGGCGGGCTTTGGCTAGTCATTTCACTGCCAAAAAACCCTCCCATGTCTTTACCTCCTTGTGTTCTGGCATCTGTCCATTGGAAACTCTCCGAGTTTCCTACTTGAGTTCTAGTTGAGAGGGAGGGGAGTGGGGTTTGCACTGAGGCAGGAAAGAGGGAAAGGACTTTGCCTGGTTGAGGTGGCATCCAAACGCCAATAAAGGCAAGCATCAACTGCAAACTGAAGTACTAATTCTCAAGAACAGCTCCTCAGGGCAGAGCTATCGTGACAAACAATAAAGAGGCAGACACCAGTACCGGCTGGCAGGTGGAACAGGTGCAGGCAGAAGCGGGCACTTCCCAGAGCAAGGTGAAATCAGTCACTGGGATATGCTTTCAAGAAAGGTGACAGGCTGCCACAAAGGGTCTGAGCAACTCTCAAAGTGAAAGTTACTCCTGGAATGGGATTCTTTTCCCAGAGCCCCAGGTGTGCACTGCAGTCCATAATAGGCAGTGTGTGTCAAAGCAAAGTGTGGGACCTTTGTCCCAAAGAGGTTGCCATCGAAAAGCACATCTGGGTCCTGTTATGTACCACAAATAGGCAACATGAAAAATAAACACAGTGCAGACAGACACGGAGGAATAGATCTTTGCTGAACATGTCAGAACTTTGGGGAGCAGGAGAGCTTTCAGAAGCGTTGTGAGTTTTGTTTCATATTATGTTGTATTTAAAAAAAAAAAGAAAAGAAAGAACTAGAATGGACCTGCTGTTAATAAGACTATAACGAGATCATGACCTGCAAAGCAATGTGCTGTATATAAAAGGGTGGCTTTATAGAAGAAGATCCACTGTGTAAAGATCGGCAGTTGGGGTGTGAAATAAAAGACCACTTAGGAGTTGATACCATCAGCACTGTGTCAAGGGTGAATTTCACAAACAGTTAATTGATCTAAGATGAATCAATGAAAGGACATAGTCTAGAATAGGATAGGTGCTAGCTTTGCCTGTGGCAGCCTCAGAGGAGATTGATCTTTGAGATTCCAGGTAGCACCTTGTGAAGAGACCAGGCTCTGGAGTCAAATTAGCAGAATATAGAGCTGCCAGGAACGTAATGTGAGAAAGTTCACTTCCTTGTCTAGGTTGTAGTTTCCTCTATTGTTTAAAAAAAGGATGCTAAAGATAACACCTAATTTTATAAGGGGGGAGGAACCCTCATAGCTTTAGCATTGTTGTTGTTGTTATGTGCCATAGCTTTAGCATTGTTGTTGTTGTTGTTGTTATGTGCCATCGAGTCGCTTGTAAATCATAGCAACCATATGTACAAGTATCAAGAGGATTTAAAAAAATAAAACAAAATGTTTTTTAAATGGGGAAAAGAAAAGAGGACTCCAACTCATAGCTACCAAATCCTAGTCTGTGATCTTTATGAGAAGAGATGGCCAGATGCTTTTTCAGAGCAACTGGTGGGTTCAAATCAATGGCCTTTCAATGTACAGCTGAGCATTTAATCAAGTGATACCAGGGCTCCTGGTGAGTATATTTGCTGTTTTTAGGTGCCTGCCACTTAGCTCTGACTCATAGCAGCGCTGTGCACAACAGAACACAACTCGGCTGAATCCTCACAGTCTCTGCTGTGCTCCCGCCCATCATCGCAGCCACTGGGATAATCCATCTCATTAATGGTCCTCCTCTCTTTAACTACCCTCCATGTCCTCCAGGAATGGCCCCTCCTGAAAACATGTCCAAAGGATCTAAGACAAAGTCTCACCAGCCTTGCTTTTACATTCTGGCTGCACTTCTTTGAAGACAGATTTATTAGTTCTTTGGACACACCATGGTATAGTCAATATTCTTCTCCAACATAACAATTCAAAAGTGTCAATTCTTTTTCAGGCTCCTTATTCATTCATTATCCAGCTTTCATGTGCATATGTTATTGTGTGCTGTCAGGTCAGAAGTTACTCCAGAGGCTTTTCAGAGACAGTAAGTCACACAGGAGACTGCACATCCTATGTCCAAGGTGGATTCAAACCATGTGCCTTTAGGATTGCAGCACAGCACTAGGCCACCAGAGCTCCCTACATGCATATGAGGTGCTTGGAAAAAATGAATATATCATACAGGATATCTGTTCTGTTTCTCTGGAGGACCTTAGTTAATTTCCTAAAACCAGTCCAGTCATTGAACTTTTGTTCCTGTAACTCGATCATCCCCATCTCAACTCCTGAATTCCATGCTGATAAGCTACCTCAGTTTATTTCAGGAAAGTAGCAACCCTGGTACACTCTTCTTTGTTCTTAGTCTTTAGCTTGTTGTATTTACACTTCTGCAGAAAAAAAGAAAATGGAACCAAGGCATGTTTCATAATTTCCATCATTTTTCTCATATATCATCATACTATATGATTAATTAGCTATCAATAGTTTCTCTCTCTGTAACTCTGAGACACTAAGGTGGTGGTGCACCAGAAATGTTTATAGGAGACCAAATCCTGTTTTTATCCCACCACTCTGACCTCTGCCTAGGATGAATGTCCTGTCTTGTCTCACCACTCTCTCTTCCACTGCCGTTGTTATTGTTAGGTACCATCAAGTCAAGTACGACTCATAGGAACCCTATAAACAAAAGATCCATCCTGTGCCATCCTCACACTTCCTGACCCACAAGAGTCCTTTATGGTAGTCACCATATCAATCCACATGGTTGAGGGTCTTCCTGTCCTTTGTTGGCCCTCCACCCTTCCCAGCATCATGACCCTCTCCAAGGAATAGCACCTCTTAGCAACATGCTCAAAGTATGTGAGGTGAAGCCTCGTCATTTTTGCCTCCGAAGAGGACTCTGGTTGCACCCTCTCCACGACATCTGTTTGTTCTTTAGGCTGTCCATGGGATATTCAGTGCTCATTTCCAACACCACAGCTCAAAGGCATCACTTCTTTTTCTGTCATCTTTATTCATTGTCCAGCTCTCAGATGCACAGCAAGTGATCAGAAAGACCATGGTATGAATCAGACACACCTTGGACCTTAAAATGACATTACTCCTCATTAATTTGGAGAGATCCTTAACTGCAGATTTTTCCAGTGCAATACATCTTCTTATTTCCTAACTGCTGGTACCAAGGGTGTTAATTGTGGATCCAAGCAAGACAAAGCCTTTAACAATTTCAATCTCTTCTCTGTCCTCCTTGATGCTGCCTATCAGTCCAGTAGTAAGAATCTTTGTTTTCTTGACATTGAGATGCAATCCATACTGAAGGCTGCATTCCTTAGTCTTCTGCAACAAGTTCTTCAAGTCCTCCTCAGCTTCAGTAAGCAAGATTGTGTTGTCTGCATAGTGTAGGTTATTGATGAGTCTCCCTTCAATCCTAACGCCACACTCCTCTTCAAAGAGTCCAGCTTCTCAGATAATTTGCTCAACATACAGATTGGATGACCTTACTGACAAGAACTCCTAGGTTATTGTTATATCCCTGTGTCCCACCCACCTGAAGGCACAGTCCACTCACTCAGTGGTTAAGAATCCCTTTTGGTCCAGTCTCTACTTCACTCTCCTCAAAGGCTTCCATTGCTTCCACTCTTTGCTGTAATTTGAGCCTTCAATGAAACTCTGTTACATAGGATTTGTTGTCTTTCATGCCACCCCTTAAATGTTCTTTTTGATGAGGAACGCCATGCATCTCAATTTGTATTTCCTGCATAGTAGGTCATGTGATTGTCTGAGGTCAGTTTAAAGACTACAGGGTGCCTGATTCTAACCATGATATTTTCAATTGCCTTCTACACATCTGCAAGTTAGACAAGGGATAAGAATGACAGAGGAAGAATTGGTGCCTTTGGATTGTGGTGTTGGCACAGAGTGTATTGGATACACTGTGGACTGCCAAAATAACAAGCAATCCTGTCTTGAAGGAAGTACAAACGGCATGTTCTTTAGAGGTAAAAATGGTGAAACTTCATCTCTTTTACTTTGGGCATATCTTCAGGAGGACCCAGTCCCTTGAGACACATGTTACACCAGGAAAGGTCAGTGAAGGAGAGGAAGATCCTTAATGAGATGGATTGACCAAGAAACCACCCAAATGGGTTTGAGTGGTACAAAGACCATAAAGATGGCACAGGATAGGGTGTGGTACAAGAGCTGTTGCTCAGAGCAGAGTTATAATCAACTTAATGACATCTAACAATAATGCCAGCCTTTACCTGCTATACGTAATCTGCTCCTCCAATTCCCAAGTTTCTCAAGCTCATTCAGTCAAAATCCCTCAATAGACACTTGTCTGATTGAGAAAGAGTGGTTGCCCAGTAAGATACCACACTGTCCTCTCAAATCATGGATCTTACCATAACCTTCAACATCCTTTGCTACTATTTTGCTGACACAATTAGAAACACACTGGAGCAACAGAAAACACGCTTCTGCCCCCATTTTTTGTTGGATGCCACAAGTGGGCTCTTCTGTTATCAAAAATCATTTGTGTTGACCAAGGTTTTCTTATATTCTCTGACTGGCCTTTGGTATGTTTCCTGGTAATTGCTGGCATCATCCCAATCTGCTCAAAGCCCCAGCATCACTACCTACTCTTTCAGTCTATAGTCCATCTTCATTCTTCCTCTTTATGGGATGACTTTTTACTTGGCCTTTCTACAGATCAGCCTCCTCAGAGCACACCATCCAGAAAAATGAAGAGTGAAATAATGCTTTATAATAAAAGAAAAGCAAGAGAGAAAAGGGACTTTCCATCACCCTGAATTAGACCTAATTTTCCCCCTCTGTCACCACCCTCACAAAAACTGGCACACTCTTCAAAAGCTATCCTGTTCAGAGAGAGAGAGAGAAGATATCCAATGCATTAGATAAACTTGGCTAGATTGATGTCATTGCTCATTAAGAAAACAGGCAATCTGCTTCTAGTTCTCATTGGAGAAAATAAATCTGCACAGAGCCTAGCCAAATAACGTGTAGCAAATGATCAATGTTATCTGAGGGAGAAGATGATTGATCCTTTATTTCTAACACCCTCTCATGAATAATGCATAGACTCTGGGATGCCCTCCTCCTGCCTCGGGACCTAGCAGTGATGTACCCACATTACCATGCACAACGCTCATTCTGAATTTCTAGTGACAGTCTCCATATCCTGGAGCAAGCTGGAGCCAGAAATGCTTCAGAACTCAAGAGTCCCTGGTAGCAGCATGATGGATTCTTGAATCACTTCCAAGCCATTTTATAAGCACATGTATGACTCAGGAAAGTCTCAGACAGATTTCAGTCCTCAGTGTCCCTTCATGCAAAATGGGACTGATAATACTGGCTTTTTCCACAATGCCACATAAAAGACTGGAAAAATGAGCATCTTTAGAAGAATCAGAAGTGTAGGACAGGGATAGAGAGGGAAAAGAATATGTTTCTTTTTCATTATGATGATTATATTTCAGAGAACAAAAGTAGACTTTTGGGATTTGAGAGGGAACTAGCTTCTTGAATGTTGTACCTTCTGTGGACTGCTAAATAATTAAGGCAATGATAATGATGGTGGTGGCAGGTAGCATTTTAAGCACTTATTTACCAAGCTTTTGATTAAGCATGTTATCTCATTTAACTGAGTGTAAACTGAGCAGTGTAGAGGGAGACTTGTAGATGTTTGAACTTGCCTGAAGCCCATGGCTAATAGTCAATAAACGAGAACCAACACTAATAACCTTCCACATGAGCTCGTAGAGTAGAACCGAGATCAAACAGAGGAAATAAAAATATAATAGAATACAATGGCCCATCACCAACAACTACATCTAAACTATAAACCAGCAAAAACTTATGAAGGTTTACCCAGTTGTTGTTGTTGTTGTTATGTGCCGTCGAGTCGCTTGCGACTCACAGCGACCCTATGTACAACAGCCCTAAACCCTGCTCTGTCCTATGCCAATCGCACTGTCTCTGACACACCCATCCCGATTATCCCAGTCACTGAATCAATCCACCTCATAGAGGGCCTTCCCCTTCTGTGCTGTCCCTCCACCCTCCCAAGCATGATGTCCTTCTCCAAGGACCCGTCCCTCTTTGCAACATGTCCAAAGTATGTCAGACAAAGTCTTAGAATCCTGCCTCCAAGGAGCAGTCTGGTTTGACCCTTTCCAGGATGAATCTGTTTATTTTCTTGGCAGTCCATGGTACTCTCAATACTCTTCTCCAGCATCACAGCTCAAAGGCATCAATTCTCCTTGTATCCTCCTTGGTCATTGTCCAACTCTCTGATGCATAACAAGTGACAGCAAAGACCATGGCCTGTATCAGGCGCACCTTAGTCTCCAAAGAGATACCATTGCTCTTCAGTACTTTGGAGAGGTCCCTAACAGCAGACTTCCCTATGGCAATACATCTTCTAATTTTACCCCTTATCATGAGAAAAACTTTGGTAAGGCTAAAACTTTCTGCCTAGTGGTAAGAAGTTGGGCTGCAATACCAAAGGCAGTGGTTCAAATCCACCAACTACTCTGTGGGAGAGGGATGGGCAATTTCCTCCTATGCTCTCAGTGGATTAACTGCCTCTGAAAACCTGATGGAGGGTCACCTAATGATTGGTTCTGTCTTGATGACACACAATAACCACCATCAACAAAGTACCACACTTGATTTTTTTTACATACACTTAAAATTAATAATAAATGTTATAAACCATCTATGACGTAGATAATATTGCTCCTGTTCCACTTAACTTATTGTTTTTCAGAATTTATACACAGCTTTGGGATGCTGGGGTGAGGATCCCAGAAACCACGTTGTCACGGGTTTATGCTCGGCTCTACCAACAGGGGTGTAAGAGGGAGAGGACCAAGGTCTACAGGGTCCCTCTTTCAAACTTCTAAAGTATAATAATTTCTACTTCTAACCCTTTGTCTCTCCAGCAGAGAGGTGAAAGTTGCTTCCAGCATCACCATCTCCATGATAGCTGCTATTGTTGTTTGTTGACAGAGTCCATTTCAACTGACAGTGACCCCATGTGTGCAGAACAGGAACCATAGGGTTTCTAGACCCTTCAGAAGCAGATCTCCAGGTTTGTCTTCCAAAATGCCTCTGGCAACTTCATTACCAGCTGTTGAACACCTAACCATGCAGGGATTGATCTGTGACACATCAGAACTCTAAATTCACTGTCAATCCCAACTCCTGGGAGCTCTCCATTGGGTTTCTAAGGCTGTAAACCTTTACTGCCTATCTGTCACCCACTGAGAAGTTGGTGGTTATGTACGCTGACCTTTCAGTTAGTAGCACAACATACTGAAGAGTCTGAACCGACCATAGCTGACCCTCTAGCAACTGTCCAGAGGCAGTTAATTGCAAGGAAGGAGATTGTCCATCTTTCTCCCACAGAGCAGCTGGTGGTGAACCACATGCCTTTCGGATCGCAGCACAGCTTCTTTCTCCCCCAACCCCCCAGTTTATTTACAAAATTCTAATACGAATTTGAACAAATTCTTTAAATTTCTCTCACCCCTCCCCCATCAAATTGTACAGCCCAATGATTAATCCCCTCTTGCCCCTGTACGTCCACATCCCTCTACTTCCAGCCTCTTCCACCCCTCCTGGATCCTTATACGCATTCTACAATAAAAGTCGTATATAATACTTATCCTTGTGGGACTGAGTTATTTCACTCAGCATGATGGTCTCCAGTCTCTCCCAAGTTAGATAATAATTTACAAAGTTATTGCTCCTGCGTGCTCAAGGGTATTCCATTGTGTGAATATACCATAATTTCTCAATCCATTCATTTGCAGTTGGACATTTGTGCTGTTTCCATGTTCTTGCGATGGTAAGCTGCTTTCTTTTACCTTTTCCTTCTCCAATACATGGTTAGTAGTTCTTAATACCACATTTTCTCTGTTAACACACCTGCTATGGTTTCTCCCTCCTGTCTAGATCTGAGTGATACAACCCCAGTTCAATCATAAGGGTAAGTTGCTCACATTCCCTACCAATAATCTGAGATCATGTCTGGTCTTAAATCATGTACTCTTTCCTATATCCCTTACAAAGTAATAATATCTCCTTTGCTTACATAGAATAAAATAACACATGTGGGAAACACAATATCATGCAACAAAAAGCCTAATAAATACTAAATAGTACATAAAATGGTGAGATTTCAAACACTGAATTTATTATCAACATTTTTGTGTCATAATAAATTACTATTATGTAGAAAACATCACTTTCATTGCACTAAAATATCTTATTCAATGATTGGCCCTGTATCTGGGTTTGATATAATGCTAAATCCTTTTGGGGGCTCAAGGAAATGACATGACAATTTTCTTCCTAATGTGACCAGTAATCACAATGCCAAAATAGGTTCCAACCTGGCTAAGAAACTTTGATCAAAGAAGAAATAACAAGTGGTTTATAAACTCAAGTTATAAGCATTACCAAAATAAAAAAGATATTGGAAACTTCAAAAATATCATAGTAGACTCTTCTGTCTTGAAAATCTAGCAGAGTTCCATGTTAACAACGAGAAAGCACTCTGCATGTGCAGGTAAGACAGACATTTCAGACTCCTGAGTCCAGTGGTCTGATTATAAATCGCAGATGTTTCTACACAATGAGACTTAAGACAGGTGATGAAAACAACCAGCATCCAGATTCTATACTGCTCAGAAGCCAGGAAGTCAGAAACCACTTCTGAAAAAGAAGATTAAGGCCACAATAGACATTTTCAGTCATAATGTGTAATAAAAGAAACTAAGTCTCTTCAGGGAAATGAGTTTCAAAATGCTTTAAAAAAATGGAACAGTTTCATATTCAAGTATTCCAGCTCACAACATAAACATTAAAATGGAAGTAGTTCTTTTTTTATAAGTTGTGATTTGAGTAAAATTTGCAGGACAAATTGTCTTTCCATTCAACCAGTCATACGCATCTTGTTTTATGTTGGTTAAAAAAGTCCAAGTTATAACCACACTCTTCTCGCTTTCCCTCTGTAATTCTCGTTTCCATTAATCCTTCTTTCCTGCTTCTTCCTGCCTTTTGAGCTTTTTATCCTTAAGCAAATGTTGCCCTTTTGATCTTTTATGGTTGATTATTCTAACAAGTAATTAATTCCATGATATTATTGCTCATTTTCTAAACCTATAGGTTGTTTGAATGGTGAGTTTTATTCCAGGATCAAAGACTGATGAAGAGCCATCGTATCACGGAATTCATCAGTCTCTGTTAAACCAGTAACAAAAATAGTTCTTTATGCTACTTTTTACTACATACAAATATATACATTCAAACAAAAATTTTCCCCTTCATCTGAAATTTTTGCCATTTTCAAAAAAACTGATGTATGGTACTAGTATTTCTTGTTTTTATTGTATGTTAAATGAAGGGGGGGGTGTATGTGTGTGTGTATTTGTGGTTGTTTACTGTTGAGTCAAAACTGACCTGTAGCTGACTCTCCATTGGATTTTCGGAGGCAAATAATCACACAAAAGGAGACTGTCCATCTTTCTCCCACAGAATAGCTGATGTGTTTGAACCATACACCTTTGCATTCACAGCACAATTCCTTACCACTAAGCCACCAGAAAACAAAGATTCTCATCACTGGGCCAACTGGCAGCATCATGATGAATGATGAAGAGATTGAGGTTGTTAACAGCTTCCGTTTGCTAGGCTCCACAATCAACACTCTTAGTACTAGCCACCAGGAAATTAAAGGACAATTTGCATTGGGAAATTCTGCTGTCAGAGACCTCTCCAAAGTACTGAAGAGCAACAATGTCAGTCTGGAAACTAAGCTGTTCCTGATTCTTTGTAGTTACTTGCTATGCATCAGAAAGCTGAACAATGACTAGGGATGATAGAAGGAGAATTGACGCCTTTGAGCTGTGGTGCTGGAGAAGAGTATTAAATATACCATGGACTGCTAGGAGACCAAACAGGTTTGTCCTGGAGAGGGTGAAGCCAGGCTGCTCTTTAGAGGCAAGGATTCTGAATCTTCATCTGTCATAATTTGTACATGTTGCAAGGTGGGATCAGTCCTTGGAGAGGGACGTAATGCTTGGGAGGGTGGAGGGACAGTGCAGGAGAAGAAGATCCTCAATGAGATGGATTGATTCAGTGACTTGGGTAATGGTGGTAGGTGTGCCAGAAACAGTAAGATTGACACAGAATAGAACAGGTTTTAGGGCTGTTGTACATAGGGTCGCTATGAGTCACAAGCAACTCGATGGCACATAAAAACAACAACAAGCCACCAGAGCTCCCGCATTGTTGACCCAAAAGCTATGCCTCTCTGGTGATTCAAACCCACCAGTGCCTCTGAGGGAGAAGGATAGACAATTTCTTTCAGTGCAATTTACAGTCCTTAAGCCCAATAGAGGGGCAGCTTTGAGTTGGTTCTGGCTTGACACTAAACAGTGACATATAGGTTATAGGTAATTTTTAAAAAATATTTTATATAAATGTATAATATGTATGAGACTGTAAATTGCATGGGAGAAGATTGTCCACCTTTCTCCCTCATAGTCACTACTGGATTTGAATCACCAGAGAGGCATAGCCTTTGAGTCAGTGGTGCAATTATCTATGGATTTTACCACAAGAGCTCTCCATAATGTATTTAACATAAAATGTATATGCATTTATATATTAACTATATGTAAACATATTGGAAGAGACTATCATATATTAACAAATTCACTCGGGGGCTACACTAGAGTCAACTCATCTACACTATGTGAAAAATACACTGAAATATCTGCAAAATCCTGAGTCCATAAGACAAAATGCATAATAGACCTACTCGGTGGCCTAAGCCACAATGAAAAGGTGAACTACAGAGAAAGCTAGTCCTCCCCCTTCCCTTGTAATGCTTCATTCTAAATAAGTGCCCTTGGCAGTACCAACCACAATGTCACACATCCAGAGGATTCCTAATAAATGCTGGTTGTCTCTGATAATGCTGACAGCACACAAAGGCATTATAATGAATGGTGGGTGATAAAAATATATATATATATATAGGTAATGGCTTAGTAGTGGCTGTGTCTTTCTACTGGGGTTTAGAACAATAAAGCCTACTATTATCGTATAGACAGATAACATTAGATGGGAAAACTGTAACTCCCTTCTCTTGTGACACCCAAGAAAAATGAAAGAAGGTAGAGAGTACACGTTTCCTTTTGGTAGCCTGAAAGAAATCACTGCTTGTTTGGGGAGTCAGTACACAACTACTGATATCTTTAGAATTTGAAGACAAGGGCAAGAAACACCCGTTAAAACTGAAGGTAGTAAGAGTAAACATATAAGAGATAAGCATGCTCAGTGGTGGTGTGGTTTGAATTGTGCCTTTTCCAAAATATGTGTGCCAACTTGTCTGGATCATCAGTCTCATTGCTCTATGATTAGTCTACATGTTGTTACTGGATGTAATTACTACATAGTTCAAATCCACCAGCTTCTTCACAGCAGAAAAGTGGGCAATCTCCTCCCATGAGATTTACTGCCTCTGAAATCCTGTTGGAGAGTCAGCTATGGGTTGATTGCCACTTCATGGCACATAGTAACAGCAACTATATGTGTGATAAAAAGGCAGGATTAGAGATAGTGATGTTAGTGAAGCACTATACAAATCATGGGATTAGAAGGCATCTTGAGTCCACCTCTTTATGAAAATATAAAAGAGATTTTAAAAAATGAAACAAGATGAGAGGGACTTGGTTCAAGAAAGAAGATCCAGAAGTGGAGTAAATCCTCTGGACTTGGGATCCCAGTGCTGAGAATCGACTAGACCCAGGAGGAAAATTAACGCCAAGATACATAAAGATCTCCAAGAGACACTGAACCCACAGATACTGAATGGTGACAAGCACTCCTCTCCTGAGCTGAAAGAGAAAGAATTAAAGCATTAGAGCTGGCACTCTGAATTCAAAAAGTAAATCATTAAAGTCATAATTCATGGCATTTCTGACAGAGTAGCACTAGAAAACGAAGATAAATGGTCCTATGGGTTGGTATGTAAATATGTCACTGAATAGATTTAAATTTTATAAGGGCTGGAATGTAAGGCATAAAATTTACAGTACAAACTGACTGCATTTAAGAACAAGTGTAAAGAAAAGATGTACGAAAAAAGAGAGTTGTACATGTATATTGATGTTGTTGTTAGGTGCCGTCCAGTCTTAGGTGACTCATAGTGATCCTATGAATGAAAGTCCTCAATACTTGAGTGACTTTCATACTTTCTTCAAGTTCATAGAGTTTCTGGAGGCAAGCTATTATGGAAGTGGATGTCACTCCTGCTTCCAAGCTTGTTTTAATCTAGGAGCTCCACCAAACACTGTCTACCAGGCGTAACCACTAATGCATTTGACACATCAGTGTCACAGTGTTCAGCTTCACAGCAACCACAGTTTACCTCTGTATGGCAAGTGGACACACCAGGACTATACGAACTAGAAGAAGGTTTGAACAAACACAATGAAAAACAGGCCTAAGGACCACGGATTAAGTAAAAATCAAATAATATGAATTTGCAAATATCCCTGTGACTATAGGGGTTGTTCTATTTCAGGGGCAATTAATCTAGCTAAGAGCCTGATATAGAAGGTTGTTGTTGTTGTTGTTGTTGTTGTTGTTGTTGTTGTTGATGTTATGTGCCATCGAGTCACTTGTGACTCATAGTGACCCTATGTCCAAGAGCCCTAAACGCCATTCTATCGTGTGCCAACCTTGCCGTCTCAGACACTCTCATTCCCACCACTCCACTCACAGAATCGATCCATCTCATCGAGGATCTTCCTCTCCTGCGCCGTCCCTCCACTCTCCCAAACATGATGTCCCTCTCCAAGTGTCAGTCCCTCTTTGCAACATGCCTGAAGTATGGCAGACAAAGCTTCAGAATCCTTGACTCCAAGGAGCATTCTGGCTTCAGTCCATGGTATATTCAATACTCTTCTCCAGCACCACACCTCAAAGGCATCAATTCTCTATCATCCCTGTTCATTGTCCAACTCTCCGATGCATAGCATGTAATTAGTGGACTAAAAAATGGAGTGAAGTCTAAGAAGTTACCTTGAGTTATAACAAGTTGTTACAGTGTCATTTAGGGCATTAAAGGCAAGACCTTACCACTTGGGAAAGCCATTATCATACCTAATTTACATGTCTTTGAGTCCATGAGAGGAAAGGGCACAAGATAAGTTACAAGTGCACTCCCACACCTGCAGTGTGCTTCAATCCACTAATTATAGAAACTTCGGCTTCATCATGACTGGTAGAAATTTAAAAGGGGGCATCGGTGCTATGCTTATATAAATGGTCCATGAAAGATTCATTGCTATTGGTATGCTTTTAGACAGGACATATCCTCTGAGAGTAAGCCCTGTTTACTTAAGGTCATGAATCTTATCAAGTCAAAGAGCACTCAAATATATCTTTGATGAGCATGACTTGAAACTTAAAGTGATTCCAGAGAAAATGACAAAACGGAGCCCATGAATCAATCACAAAGTTGAATAGCAATGCCTGGCACAATGTTGCTGTTAGGTGTCAGTAAGTACAACTCATAGCACCCTATGAACAAGAGATTTGAGTCCTGTCCTATCTGGTGTCATCCTTACTATCTCTGATACACTTGAGCCTGTAACTGCAGCCACTGTGTCAATCCATCCTGATGGGGGTCTTCCTCTCTTTTGCTGACCCTTCACCCTATCAAGCCTGAAATCTTTTTCCAAGGAATAGCCTCTCTTACCAACATGTCCAAAGTATTAGAAAGATAGCTTTACCATTCTTGCCACCAAGGGGCACTCCTGCTAGTCCTCTTCTAAGACATACTTATTTGTTCTTTTGATAGTCCATGGGATATTCAGCACTCTTCTCCAACACCACAACTCAAAGGCATCAATTCTTCTTTCATCTTTATTCATTTTCCAGCTCTCAGGTGCATAATAAGTAATTGAAATTAGCATGGCCTGGATCAGGTGCACCTTAGTCTGCAAATTAACATCGGTTCTCTTTAGTATTTTGAAGAGGTCCCTAAGAGTAGACTTGCCCAAAGCTGCTGGTATCAGGGTGTTGATTGTGGATCCATGTAAGACAAAATCATTAATAGTTTCAATTCTTTCCCCAACTATCATGATTTTGCCCACTGACCCACTGGTAAGTACGTTTGTCTTTTTTATATTAAGATGAAATCCACATTGAAGTCTTTGATCTTCTGCAACAAGAATACCAAGCCCCCTCACTTTCAGGAAACAAGAATGTGTCATCTCCATAATGCAAGCTATTAATAAGCCTTCCTCTGATCTTGATGTCACACTCTTCTTCATAGAGTCTGATTTCACTAAATTATTTGCTCAGCCTACTCATTAAATTAATGTGGAAAAAGGATACACCCCTGACATATATCCTATGGCACTGCCATCCTTAAATTAAATTACTAGGATAAACAGTTGTCCCACACCTCTTTTACTTACTAATCCACAGTGTATCCTAATTATGCTTCTTACCAGGAAGGATGATTTATCTTATGGTGTGTTATTTCTCTTTTGGTTTCTATATTTTGTTATCTAAGTAAGTCTAAACAAAACTGTGAGAGGATTATGTCCTTAATGTCTTCGTACTGTGAGCTGACATTTACTGTTGACCGTATGATATTCCAGGAACCATACAAAGAACTGTATTCTCAAGAATGCCTTAATTTGTAACAATAATTCTGTAAGACAGGTGTTGTGTACCACTGAGTCAGAACCAACTCATAGCTAACCCTCCAGTGGATTTTCAGGTGCAGTTAATCACATGGGAGGAAAATGCCCATCTTTTTCCTATGAAGCAGTTGGTAGATTTGAACTGCATGCTTTTGAATTGGCAGAGAAACTCCTTATTCCTAAATTACCAGAGTTCCCTGTAAAGCAGGTTTCACCTTTTTTTCAGGAAGAATAGGATACGTTATTTAAGAATTAGATAGGATAATGCATTTAATAAGTCATAGCCTCAGGTTCAAGTCCAGGATATCTTAATTCCTAAACTCAAGTTTATAAGGCTATGAAAAAGCAGTATAGTGGTTAACAGAGCTGAGCTGCCATCCCCAAGACTTGTAGTTCAAATCCACCAGCTGCTTTACAGGTGAAAGGCAGGCAATCTTCTCCAGTGTGATTTAATGCCGCTGTAACCTTCTGGAGGGTCAACTCTAAGTCAGTTCTGACTCGATGGTATATAACAACATTGGTTCATTTTATAAAACAAAACGTCTATAAATAATTTGGAATCCTTCACCATTGTAAATGGACTACTGGGATAGTAAATTTAGAAACAGTTCAAAAATGTATTAGAATTTATTGTTTGATAAAGCATTTAAAAAGAGTGGGGAAAAATGATAGAATGTTCAATAAATGATGACAGAAAACTTAGTCAACCATTGCAAGAGAAATTATCTTGTTTACAATGTCGACTACAATGAAGTATTACAATTCGAATCAAAAGATATAAATAATACAATCATTGTAAAAAGTAATAGAAATTAAATGCATGTACTCTAAACTGGGAATTACATGATAGATAAATTTCATTGCACATCGTTTTAAAGCTTCTTTTTGACCCTAAATATCATTATTAACAAAGGTTTTAAAAGACATTTGACAAAGGAGGTAGGGATGGAAGTTATGTCAAAAACAAAATGTAATACATAAGGAACTTTAACACAAGATTTAAAATTAACAAGGAAACTATTAATACCCTAATTTTAAAAAGTCATGAAGAGATAGATAATAAAAGAAAGAATACATATGGTCTATAAGCATTTAAAAGATGTTCAGTCTTATTACTAATAAAATAAATGCAAATCAGTACTGCAAACTGATAATGTTTTTACTCTAACAAGTTTTTTATTTTGCTTTTCAAAGAACACAAAACCTAATGCTGGGAGGCAGGGGGAACCAAAAACAACCAAATCTAATGCTAGTGAGGATTTGAAGTAACAAGGTCATCCCCATATATTGTTAGTCAGAATGTAAATTAATCTACTATCTTTAAGTGACAGTTTGGCAATAAATAGTACATTTTCAAAAGAAATCTACTTTCTAGCATAATTTTTTGTTAAATTTTGTTAAGTGTTGAAAAGATACTCATTATAAAAAGGAAAAAAGTTGCCACTAGGTTGACTTCAGTTGGCAAGCATATATAGGTAAGAATAGAACTTTACTCCTATAGGGTTTTCCATGGCTGACTTGTCAGACCACGATTTTGAGAGGCCTCTGTGTGTACTAGAACTAACAGCATTCAGTTTAGCAAGCCAGGTCCACAATTTATACCTCACAAGTGCTCCACACTTGCCTTTGAATTTATAATAGAACCAAAATAATGGAAACAAAGTAAAAGCCCATCAAGGGGAGGCAGTTAAATAAATGATGATAGACCCATATAATAAACGAGTATGTGTCTTTTTAAAAAATTACATAGGCTTAATGTAGTGGCATGAAATAATGACCAGCTTATATTGCTAAATGAAAGTAGGTAATTAAGCACTATGAAATGTGATGATTCCATTATAACAGAAACATTACCTTGTACGTGCAGGAGAAAGTTTTCACGTATATAAGAAAGAACATAGAAGAATATACGGCAAGATTTTAACTGTAAATCCTATCAAGAGAGAATTCAGAGAGATTATATCTGTAATTGTTTTCTATATTTTCTTTGCGGGAAGCTATAACTTTTTTATTAGGATTTCAGTAAAAGTTTACAAAGCAAATTGATTTTCCATTCAATAATTCATATGCACTATGTTTTGTGAAACTGACTATAATCCCCCCATTGGCACATGATTCAAATCCACCAGCTGCTCCATGAGAGAAAGATAGGCAATCTCCCACTACGCAGCTTTACAACCTCTGAAAACTTGCTGGAGGGTCAGCTATAAGTCAGTTCTGACTTGATTGCATGTAACAACAACAATATCGTAACAGCACTATTCTCATTTCCTCCCTTAATTTGCTATTCCCATTCCTTCTACTTTCCTGTCCCTTCCTATCTTCTGAACTTTATCCCTGAACAAATGCAGCCCTTTTCATCTTGTGTAGTTGATTGTTCTAAGGAATGTATTTCTCCCTGGTGTTACTGAACATCTTACTATTACTATTGTTGTGGTTGTTAGGTGTTGTCGAGTTGACTGTAACTCATAGTGACCCAATGAACAACAGATCTGAAGCCTGTGCTCTCCTGAACCATCCTCATCATTTCTGACATACTAAAGTCCATATTACATATGGACATATTACAGTCCTTGTGTTGATCCAAGGATATTCCTCTCTTTCTCTGACCTTCTACCTTTCCAAGCATGATGTCCTTTGCCAAAGTACATCAACAGCATGCCCAAAGATGTGAGATAAAGCCTCATCATCTTTAAGAGGCACCCTGGTTTCACTTGATCCAAGACACAAGCATTTGTTCTTTTGGAAATCCATGGGATAATCAGTACTCTTTTCTAACAGTACAACTCAAAGGCCTCTATTTCTTCTTTGTTACCTTTATTCATTGACTAACGTTCAGATGTGTAGAAAAGCCTGTGAATTTTTTGGGGTCATTGTTGACTTGTGGGGATGATTTTCTTTTCAGACTTGACAGGTATGTATTTTGCCTTCTAAAAAAGAAAAAAATAAACATATTTTACTTTTGTACCCAAAAGGATTAATAAAAGAAATAGTATTCTGAATGATAGTAGTATTTGTTTGGAACACAAACTTCCTGACCCTCTTAAGTTCTTTGTGATGTGTTTGCCTGCCAAAAGGTATCACTTGTCCAATCACTTTTAATAAGGGAATCCTACACTGGAGTGACTATATAAACCCTGTCACCTATTAGACAAAGAGTATAGCCAGGTATCTGTGAATCCAATGTTTGTGAACAGAAGTTCTTGGGTGCTGTCTGAAGAGATCATATAAGTGAACTCTCTCTTGGTTTTGCCCATAAATACTCTGCAATAAACAAAGTCTTCAGTTTGTCTCCAGATATTTTTTTTTTCTGACTGGCATGTGGGTTACCAATGAACATTGAACTGTTCAAGAAAAGTCTGAGTTTTCAGGACTCTTTTCACGCAAGGCATATTTTCTATTTGGAGGACCAAAGAAAAGTTAATAAGACAATTTGTGACCCTCAAATCTGCCACCTACCACCCTCTCTGTTTATTCAGACACATATCAATATATATATGCACAGGCAAGTCACCGCCCCAATGCCCCCAGGCCCTAACGTCACTGTCCCACTGTGTGGAGTTCACTCCTGAGCCAAGAGTATCAATATTACAGGGGTTGTTGGTTGGTTGGTTTGGTGCCGTTGAGTCATAGACGACTCATAGCAACCCAGTGAATAAAAGACCTGAACACTTGTATGACTTTCATCATTTCTCCACATCCATAGATTTCCCAGAGGCAAGCGCTATTTCAGAAGTAGATGCCACTCCTGCTTCTACACTTGTTTTAATCTTGAAGCCCCACCAAACACTGTCCACCATGAGTAACCATTATCACCTTTGACACATCAGTGTCACAGTGTTTAGCATCACAGCAACCACGAGTTACCTCTGTACAGCAAATGGACAGACCAGTGCTATACCACTTAGAAGGATATTTGAACAAAAACAATTAAAACCAGGACTGAAAGCCACAGATTAAAAACACACACCTTTGGCTTAGTAGCATCACTTTCTATCTACTAGGCCAAGAGAGCTCTATGTTGTTGGTTAGGTTATTGAGTTGTAAATGACTCATAGCAAGAGTGGAGGGGAAATGGGAGGGCAGAGGAGGTGGAAGGCCTGAGCCCTCAAACCAGAATTGTCTGGGGGCAGAGAATGGGAAATGCCAGAGGACCAAGGAGAGGGAACTGAGCTAGTTGCTGGAAGGGTGGGGTGAGGGTGGGAATACAACACATGCACCTAAGGGGTAGGTCCCAGGACCAGCACTTGATCTGTTACCTGCATACCCTCGCCAGCTCTTTTGGGTAAAATGCTCATATGTCAAATATTGCTCTAAAGCTGAGTACCCAAATTAGGATGGACTAGGGTGAAGGACTGGCAATCCACTTCTGAAATGACAGACCTTTAAAAACTCTATGTACATTCACCAAAGAAGGTATTCAGATGGCCAAGCAACACATGAAGAAATGTTCAAAATCCCCAGCTCTAAGAGAGATGCAAATCAAAACAACTATGAGATATCATCTCACCCCAGACAGAAGAGCAAAATCTAACACAACAGCAAACATCAAATGCTGGTGAGGTGAAAGACCCCCCAAACTGGTGGTCCTGTTCCGAGTGGACGGTGAAGACCCAAGACTCCAAGACACCGGCTTGATGCAAAAGCAAGAGGTTTATTGTGGAGCTCCGCGCCGACACGTATCTCTCACAAGAGACAGAGGAGTCGACCCCAAGCAGACAATTTTGGCTCTTTTTATACACTCTAGGGGGATACAACAGGGTGTCAGCTTCTCATTGGGTAATAAAAGCACAATTTGAATTCATTGGTTTGGCTTCATACATGGATTACACAGCACACTTACACATTATCATATTTTTGCACAGTTAACAGTCAAGTAAATCTTAAAACATCAGCTTGTTTGCCCAACCCTTGTGGTCGGCCAGTTCTCGGAATCCTGGAACACTGGGTGTGGGGCAGTCTCTTGGGCACACAGACGGGGTTACACCCGGGGCAGTGGAAAATTCCTGAGTTTAACTTAGCTGAGAACTATAGGAGCTATTTTAATTTTAATCCTTCAGAGGTTGTGGAGAAACTGGAACTCTTATTCGCTGTTGGTGGGAGTGTAAAATGATGCAACCACTATGGAAGACTGTATGGAGCTTTCTCAAAAATTTGCAAATAGAAATACCATCTGACCCAGCAATTCCACTACTTGGAATTTACTCTAAAGAAACCATAACTTCCACACAAGCAGATATATGCACACCCATGTTTATTGTGGCTTTGTTTGCAATAGCAAAGAGCTGGAAACAATGAAAGTGTCCATCAACAAATGAATGGATAGAGAAGCTCTGGTATATTTACATAATGGAATACTATGCAGCATTGAAAAACAAGGAACTCATTAACTATTATGCAAAATGGATTACCCTGGAGGACATTATGCTGAGTGAAATAGCTCAGTCACAAAAGGAGAAATATTGAATAGGGCCACTGTTGTAAAACAGAACTGACATCAGGGTCGAGGGAAGACAGAAAAGGAGGGGAAGAATAATATACATTGCATTGAAACAGATGAGGGAGAGATCTGTTTAAAAGGGATATATGAATGGGTATTATTGTCATTACAGAAGTCCAGAGTGAAAGCTGCATAATGGAGTGGACTTGGGGGGAGGGATTGCATAACAATGAAAGAGTTATTCTTTTTCTTTTCAAGGAAAAGAGTGACTTGTGGGGGGGCAGGGGGAAAAGTGCAACAATGAATGACTAGAAACCCTAAGTCTCTGTAAACGTTCATTTAAATCAATAAAAAAATTATTTTAAAAAAAACCCTATGTACAATAGAGCATACTTAGACTATCAGACATGGCAAAGGACTGAGCCTTCTTAATGGGAATCACAAAGGATTAGGAACAGTTGCAAATAGATAGTAATGATTAGAATGTGGAATATGGAAAGTTATGAATGTAGAAAAAATTGAAGATTGTTAAGGAAGAAATGGAGCATAAAAAGTGACATTGATGAAGTGAAATTAATTGGCATTGGACATTTTTTAATCAGACAATCAAATATTCTACCAGGCTGGAAATGAAAAGGTGAGGAAAAATGAGGTCGTGTTCATAGTTAAAAAGATCCTTTTTAGATCAATCTTGAAATACAATGTTGTGAGTGACAGTATAATATGAAATGCATTGTTGTTGTTCTTATGTGCCATCGAGTCGCTTGTGACTCATAGCGACCTTATGTACAACAGCCCTGAACTCTGCTCTGTCCGGTGCCAATCGCACTGTCTCTGACACTCCCATCCCAATTATACCAGTCACTGAATCAATCCACCTCATAGAGGGCCTTACCCTCCTGCGCCGTTCCTCCACCCTCCCAAGCATGATGTCCTTCTCCAAGGAC
>NW_006399786.1:17624853-17658793 GCF_000299155.1 Elephantulus edwardii | reverse complement strand
AGAATCTTTGTCTTCTTGACATTGAGCCTCAATCCATATTATAGGCTGCAGTCCTTGACCCTCTGCAGCAGGTGCTTCAGGTCCTCTTCAGTTTCTGCAAGCAGGGTTGTGTCATCTGCATAGCGCAGATTGTTGATAAATCGTCCACCAATCTTGACCCCACATTTCTCCTCATAGAGCCTACCTCCCAGATAATCTGTTCTGCATACAGGTTGAAAAGGTATGGAGATAGGATGCATCCCTGGTGTATGCCCTTCCTAATTTTGAACCATGCAGTGTTCCCTTGCTCTGTTCTGATGACTGCCTCCTGGTCCAAGTATAGGTTTCGCATTAGCACCATCAAGTGTTCTGGTATTCGCATTCTTGTCAGAGTCAGCCACAGTTTTTTATGATCCACACAGTCAAATGCCTTTGCATAGTCAATGAAACACAGATAGACATTCCTCTAGTATTCTGTGCTTTCAGCTAAGATCCATCTAGCATCAGCTACAATATCCCTAGTACCACGACTATATGCATACACATACATTAATACCGCTATCATTCAAAGTTATGCCCAACACCCAGAGCCAAAAAGGAGGAAATGGATCTCTTTTCTCAACTGTTGCAACTGGAACTCGATCAAACGTGCAACCGAGAAACCTTAGTAATAATAGTGACTGGAATGCAAAAGTTTGGAACAGAGAAGAAGGACCAGTACTCAGAAAGCATGAACTTGGTGACAGAAATGAGGCTGGAGACAAAATGACAGGATTCTGTAATATCAATGATTTATTCATTGCAAATACCTCTTATAATAAACACAAAACCAACTATGAGATATCATCTCACCCCAGTCAGAAAAGCAAAATTTAATAGAACAGCAAGCAACAAATGCTGGCGCGGTTGTGGAGAAACTGGAACCCTGATTCACTGTTGGTGGGAGTGTAAAATGGTGCAACCACTGTGAAAGGTGGTATGGCACTTTTTCAAAAAGTTACAAATAGAGATACCATTTGACCCAGCAATTCCACTACTGGGAATATACTCTAAAGAAACCATAACTTTCATCCAAGCAGATGTATGCACATCCATGTTTATTGTGGCTTTGTTCACAATAGCAAGGAGTTGAAAACAACCTAAGTGCCCATCAACAAACAAATGGATAGAGAAGCTGTGGTATATTCACACAATGGAATACTATGCTGCATTGAAAAACAAGGAACTCATGCAATATTATTCAAAATGGGTGACCCTGGAAGACATTATGCTGAGTGAAGTATCTCAGTCACAAAAGGACAAATACTGCATGGTGCCACTGTTGTAAAACAGGACTGACCTTGGGGTTCGAGGGGAGACTGAGAAAGATGGGTTCAATAATGTATACTGCATTGAAACAGATGAGGGAGAAAACTGTTTAAAAGGGTATGTGATTAGGTATTTTTGTCATGACAGGAGTCTAAAGCGAAAGGTACATGGTGGAGTGAACCTGGGGGAGGGTTTGTAAAACAATGAAAGAATTTATCTTGCAACAATGAATGAATGGAAATCCATAGTCTCTGTAAATTTTTACTGAAATTAATAATAAATTTAAATTTTAAAAAAAGTAAAAACAGAATAAAAAAGAAACACAAATGGCAACTATACACATGGACATCACCTGATGGCCTACACAGGAATCAGTTTGACTACATCTGTGGGAAAAGGTTACTGGAGAAACTCATTATCAGCTGTGAAAACTAGTTTAGGTGCTAATTGTGGATCAGATCATCAACTACTCATATGCAAGTTCAAACTGAAACTAAAGAAAAATCCAATAAAAAGGAACCAAAGTTTGACCTTGAGTCTATCCATACTGAATTTAAACACTATCTCAGAAACAGGTTTGAAGCCTTGAATACCAATGAACGAAGACCAAAAGAGCTGTGGGAGAATATCAAGAATATCATCCATGAAGCATGAAAAAGGTCATTACAAAGACAGAGGAAGAAGAAAAGACCAAAATGGATGTCAGAAAAGACTCTGAATATTATACCAAAGCATAGAGAAGCCAAAGCAAAGGAATGAAATCAAGAAGTTAAGGAACTGAACAGAAGATTTCAAAGGGCAGTATAGGAAGACAAAGCAAAATATTATCATGAAATGTGCAAAGAGCTGGAGTTGAAAAATCAAAAGGTATGAAGTCGCTCAGCACTGCTCATTGGTTAAGCTGAAGGACTGAAGAACAAATTCAAGCCTCAGTTGCAAGACTTAAGAATGTTGAAGGCAGAATGTTGAGTGGTCCATAAAGCATCAAAAGAAGATGGGAGAAATACAGAGTCATTATTTAAAAAAGAAATGCCTGACAGAGTAATTTCATGAAACAAAATATGATCAAGAGGCAATAGTGATGAAGGAGGAAGTTCAAGCTGCCCTGAAAAACTTGGCAAAAAACGAGGCCCAAGGAATTGATGACATACCAATTGACATATTTCACCAAACAGATAAAGCACTGGATGTGCTCACCAGATCGTGCCAGGAAGTCTGGAGGTAAACTACGTGGTAAACTGACTAGAAGATCCACATTTGCTCCCATTCTAACAAAAGGTGACCTCAAAGAGTGGAAATTATCAAATAATATCATTAGTATCACATGCAAGCAAGATCCTGCTGAAGATATCCAAAAATGACTGGAACAGTACATAAACAGAGAACTGCCAGAGTGCAAGCCAGCATTATTAGACATGGCAGTAGGGACACTATAGCCAATGTTAGATGACTCTTAACTGAAAGCAGAGAGTACCAGAGAAATTTCTATCTGTGTTTCACTGTCTATGCAAAGGCATTTGACTGTGTGGATCACAACAGATTGTGGCTACCCTTGAGAAGAATGGGAATCCCAGAACACTTGATTGTGCTTATGCAAAACCTATACATGGATCAGGATGTAGTGATCAGAACAGAGCAAGGAAACACTGCATGGTTCAAAATCAGGAAAGTTGTATGCAAGAATGCATGCTACCTCCATACCTTTTAAATCGATATGGGGAACAGATCACTCAGGAGGTCGGACTTTATGAGAAAGAATGTGGCATCAGGATTGGAGGAAGACTCAACAACCTGTGATATGCAGATAACACAACCTTACTTGCTGAAACAGAGGAGGACCTGAGGCATTTGCTGCAGAAGGTTCAAAACTGAAGCCTTCAATATATATTTGAGCTCAACATCAAGAAAACAAAAACTGTCACCACTGGGCCAGTTAGCAGCATCATGATAGATGGAGAATAGACTGAGATTGTTAACAGCTTCGGCTTGCTTGGCTCCACAATCAATACTGTAGGCACCATCTGCTAGGAAATCAAAAGACAAATTGCATTGGGAAAGTCTGCTTGCAGGGACCTCTCGAGAGTAGTAAGGAACAACAATGTCAGTCTAGAGACTAAGGTGTGCCTGAACCAAGCCTTGGCCTTGTCAATTACTTGCTATTAATTAGAGAGCTGGGCAACGAATAAGGATGATAGAAGAAAACCAATGTTTCTGAGTTGTGGTGATAGAGAAGAGTATTGAACATATCATGGACTGCTAAAAGAACAAACAGGTTTTCTTGGAGAGAGTGAAACCAGGCTGCTCCTTGGAGGCAAGGATTTTGAAACTCTGTCTCATATACTATAGGCATGTTGCCAAGGGAAACCAGTCCTTAGAGAAAGACATCATGTTTGAAAGGGTGGAAGGATAACATGAGAGGAAGACCCTGGGTGAGGGGGATTGATTCAGTGACTAGGGTTAATGGGGGGGGACGGGGCGGGGGGGGTAAGTGTGTCAGAGACAATGAAATTGGCTCAAGATAGGACAGAGTTCTGAGCTATTGTACATAGAGTCTCTATGAATCATAAGCAACTGGATAGCACATAACAATAACATGCAGTGTCGTTGTTGCTGTCACTCATTAAAGGACTCAAGCAGAAAAGCCAGATAAGCCATAAAGAATCTTCCTTAAGTTACAATGTATGGAAAGGAAAAAAAAAGTTACAATGTATGTTCCCCTACTTTACTAATTACAACCTGTGTTCATTCAGGCTGGACAGATTGACCTCATCCCTATGTTCCTGATCAAATAATATTGGGGTCTTTTTCCCCTATCATGGTGAGGCAAAAGAGAAAGTCTCACACAGCCTGATAGCAGCTGTTTTATCATTCCTTCTACAATCTATGAAAACACCAACCAGTAACTCCCAACTGTGAAGCAAGGATGATTGGAAACACTCTGAGCTCCAGATTAAAAGCGAGAAAATTGCACCAAAATTCAAAAAGAGGGTTTTTTTCTATGCTTTACACCAAGGCCCCCCACTATCACCAACTGACTCCTTGATTAAACTGTTAAGGTTTAATGAATTATTATCATGTGCCTGTGGAAAAGTCTAACTTTGAAGCTTTTATTTGTTTGTTTTTCTCTAAAAGCTCCGAGTACTGGCTGGCAATTTTTCCACCGATGCTGATGGAAAGAATATTTTTTTCACATAGAAATGCCCTCCCCGTTCCCATCATTGCATTCCTCAGGCATACTTCACTCAGCTAGACTCCAGACAAGCGGCATTATAATTCATCCTCACTTCTGCAAGTGTTACATCAAAAAAGAGAAGACAGAGACAGAGCTAAATGAATTGCAGAGAGAAAACCAAGCAGATCGGAAGAGACAGCTTTCATTTGCACATTTCTATAGCTCAGGGATCTACTGAAGGTGAAGAAGGGGTGGGGGGGGACCAGAAAACTTGTTTACTCATGGTTTTTGTTGGGTTTGGTCCCCCTCCTCCTCTATTTGTTAGAAATCTTCAATTTAAAAAAACATAAGGGATAAATAGATGGCTAGAGAAGATGATATGGTGAATTATTCATTCTAGCTGGGCCATTCCAGGTCACAAGACAGGAGACTTCTTATAATCTTACAAATAATAGAGATCGAGGATGACAGAAGCTCCGTTAAATCAGCTCATAGTGCATTCAATTCTTCAGAGCACAGCCCTGATAGGGCACTGGGAGACCCAAGAGAGAAACATCTGAGACGAATTGTCAGGTATCAGAGGAAAGCAGGTCAGAATGGAAGCCTGTTTTTTGAAGTAATTTGTCCAGAAGGCCAGACAGAAGGAAGGGGGGGAGAGGATTGTAGAAGTTTCCTTTTCCTCCCCTGACTCTGTACCACCACTATTAAGATGCCTGTAATAATAAAGCAAACAGCATGGTTTTTGAGGTGAAAAGAATAATAGAAAAGCAAACCCAGGTTTGGTTGTTTAGAACATTTTATGCACATAGAGGAAATTTTGAAAAATACAGGAGAGTACAAGAAAGAAATTTCTCCTCTCCTCCCAGATTCAGAAATAAAAAACAACCATTAACACTGGTACAAATCATTTTGGTCTATTTTCTGTGGATTTTTTTTTTCTGTAGATCTCTATACAATATCATTTACTATTTAGAAAAATAAACATGATATATAATGATTAAATAGAATTCTTTTATTTGTGACTATAAATCAAACCATGAGAAATATTACAAATCAAAATTATATATATAATATGTATACATATTTTATTAGTTATATATAAATTTTATTTCTATTATATATACTGTGCTGTGATCTACTTTTTCCAACTGAACTTCATATTCTTCATTGCCATCAAGTTGGAGCTGACTCATCATTGACTATCCAGGAGATATTCTAAAGCTATAATTCATAATAGGTTTGCATAGGGTTTTCAGAGGCCTGCTATTTCAGAAGTGGGTGGCCAATCCTTCTTCCTAGTCTGTCTTAATCTGACTGGGGTAATCGGGATGGGTGTGTCAGAGGCAGTGCGGTTGGCGCAGGATAGAGCAGGGTTTAGGGCTGTTTTGCATAGGGTCGCTATGAGTCAGAAACAACTCGTCGGCACATAACAACAACAACAACATAATTCATAAAGGGGGAGATTGCCCATCTTTCTCCTGCAGTACACCTCATGGGTTTGAACCACCAAAGAGCAGCACAGCTCTCTACAAATGACGTCTCCAGAGCTCCCTGCAGTAAAGGGAAAGGCAGGAGACGTCACACCTACATCTTTTCTATTGTTTCCTCACAATCAATGAAATGCAGCCAAAATTCAACCAACAACAGAAAAAGAGAACCAGGTTCCTGGGAACTTAGGTCCAGGCTGAAATCAGATCTTTGGAAAAGAGGATCTAGTATTAATACAAAGCAGCAACTAAGTGTACTGTCCAGAACTCAAGTTATCTTACTCTGAGGACAAACTGTCAATAAATACACTGGTTCCCAGCATCAGGTGGGAAATAGAGATTGACAAATTGGAAAAAATGTTGTATCAAAAAGGTTGACTCTTTAAAAAAAAATATTAAAGACTGACAATAAGCATTAACCATCAGGCTACAATTTACCATTTTAGGTCCAAAATATCTGCTTCATTACCTCTAGAACATTTTTATTAAATATTTTTATTTTAGTTTTTTGCTTATCATCCTTCATATACATCATACATGATATAATCAGTATTGATCTGTATCTGTTATCACACTTTCTCTTCAAGCCCTCATGGAATCTTTCCTAGTCCTTCGCACCCTCCTCCAACCACCAACCTCTATGTCTAGAATTTTTATATTTTAAATGGCTGTTTATTGTGTCTATTATTCATTTCAAGCCAAATTATATAGAACCAGTAAAACCTTAACTGAGAAGACATAATAAATCTGCATCATTCTGCTTGAATCAATTTTTATCATCATCTTTCTCTCAGAAAATTCATCTCTCACCACCAACCTCACAATAAATGGTTTTCCCCTGAAGCAAAAGGACACCAGTGTTTCTTGGGTTTGCACACTCTGTGTTTTGAGAGCACAGGGTATGACTAAGTAGAAACAGCTTCATTGTCTAGAAAACACAAAACTCACAGAGTAAACACTAGCAGTCAGTAGATGGAATGTCAACAGTGTAAATGAATAACAATAGTATTGCAAATTTAATCCAAGTTTTTAAGAATATTAGCTGACACTGATTTCTCTTATCAGATAATTAAGATTGAAGATGAAGTGAAGGGAGTCTTAAAAGTACAGGTGTGAATGACATGAAAATGGCACCAAAGAATTATTCTAAAGTTGTAGTACAAATACCTAGGAGTAGAGGAAGAACGAATGAGAGAGCTTTCATTACATGACAATTTAGAGTGCATATTCACAAAACCACAGGGCAAATTTGAGTCATATCCTTTTGAGTCAAGCTTTTCTGGGTCACAGCTCCTTTTAATAGCTGATTTTAAAAAGAGTTGTGAAGCCAAAATTGATGGCAATGTCTTACAAAACTATTATCAAATGACCTAGAAATTGCATTCATAGGCCTTTATCCTAGAGAAATGAAAAGGCATGCTAACAAATAAACTTCTACATTCATTCTCATAGCAGTTTTACTCATAATTATCAGAAACAGAAAACAATTCAGATGTCCTTCAAACGGTGAAGAGTTCAACAAATTGTGGTACATCCCAAATTGTGGAAGAGAACTACCAGAAACACAAGATAAGTTAAGAAGAGGCTGTGGCACTAGAGACATTATCGTCAATGTCAGATGGATCTTGGATGAAAGCAAAGAGTACCAGAGGAATGTCTATCCATACTTCATTGACTATGCAAATACATTTAACTGTATGGATCACAATAAATTGTGGCTAACCTTGAGAAGAATGGGAAGCCCAGAACACTTGATATCTATATTTAAACCAGGAGGCAGTCATCAAAAGAGAGCAAGGAAACACTTCTTGTTGTTGTTAAGTACTGTCAAGTTGAGTACAACTCACAGCAACCCTAAAAATAAAAGATCTGAACCTCTTCACACACTAGAACCCATTGCAACAGTCACCATGTCAATCCACTTGATCAAGAGTCTTCCTCTCCTTCACCTATCCTCCACCTTTCCTAGCATCATGTCCCTCTCCAAGGAATACCCCTTCATAGTAACATGTCCAAAATATGTGAGGCAAAGCCTCATCATTCATGCCTCCAAAAAGCACTCCAGCTGCACCCTGTCCAAGACAGCTATTTATTCTTTTGGCCATACATGGAATGTTCAGTGTTCTTCTCCAACACCACAGTTCAAAGGCATAAATTCTTTTTCTGTTATCCTTATTCATTGTCAAGCTCTTAGAAGCCTAGCAAGTAATTGGAAAAACCATGGCCTGAATCAGACACATCTTAGTCCTCAAATTGACATCATTTACTCCTCAATAATTTGAAGAGGTCCCTAAGCACATATTTTCCCAGTGCAATGTGTCTCCTTATCTCCTGACTGCAGGTACCAAGAGGGTTAATTATGGGTCCAAGTAAGATGAAGATGTTGACAATTTCAATCTCTTTTCCATTCATCATGATGAAGCTTATCAGTTCAATGGTAAGAATCTTTATTTTCTTGACATTGTGAAGCAATGCATACAGAAGGCTGCATTCCTTGATCTTCTGCAACAAGTCTTCCTCACTTTTAGCAAGCAAGGTGGTGTCCCCTGCATAATATAGGTTATTTATGAGTCTCACTCCAATCCTGATGTCACTCTTTCTTTATAAAGTCCAGCTTCTCAGATAATGTCTGATAACTCTTCATAGAGTCCAGCTTCTCAGATAATGTTCTTAGTAATACTGTACGATTCAAAATTAGGACAGGAGTATGTCAGGTATGCATCCTGTCTCCACACCTTTTCAATCTCTATGTGGAACAGATCATTTGAGATGCTAGATTTTGTGAGAAGGGATGTGGCATCAGGATTTGAGGAAGACTCATCAATTACACAGATGACACAACTCTGTTGAATTTGAGGAGGACCTGAAGCACTTGTTGCAGAAGGTCAAGGACTACAGCCTTCAATATAGATTGAAGCTCAACATGAAGAAAACAAAGATTCTTACCACCATGCCGAATGACATGATGATGAAGAGATTGAGATTGTTAGCACCTTCAGTTTGCTTGACTCCACAATCAACACTCTTGGTACCAAGAGCCAGGAAATTAAAAGACAAACTGCATTGGGAAAGTTGGTTGTCAGAGACCTCTCCAAAGTACTGAAGATCAATGATGTCAGTCTGGAGACTAAGGTGCACCTGATTCAGGCCTGGTCTTTGCAATTATTTGCTATACATCAGAAAGCTGGACAATGACTAGGGAGGATAGAAGGAGAATTGATGCCTTTGAGCTGTGGTGATGGAGAAGAGCATTGAATATACCACAGACAGGAGGACAAGCAGTTTCTTGTTGTTGTTGTTGTTGTTGTTATGTGCTGTCGAGTCGTTTGCAACTCATAGCAACCCTATGTACAACAGCCCTAAACCGTGCTCTGTCCTGTGCCAATCTCATTGCCTCTGACACACCCATCCCGATTACCCCAGTCACTGAATCAATCCACCTCATAGAGGGTCTTCCCAGCTTCTTTTTGGAGTCAAGGATTCTCAAGATTTGTCTGATATACTTTGGACATATTGAACAGAGACCAGTCCTTGGAGAGAGATGTCATGCTTGGAAGTGTGAAGGGACAGTGCAAGAGAGGAAGATCCTCAATGAGAATTTATTTCACTGACTGGAGTAATGGAGATAGATGTGTCAGAGACAGTAAGATAAGCACAGGATAGAGCACGGTATAGGGTCACTAAGAGTCGCATGCAACTCAGTGACACATAACAACAACATCCACACATACATATATATTATTACCACAATTTAAAAAAGAGAGAAAATATTAAAAAGTTAAAAAATACAAAACAAACATGTGGATTGTCACTCCGCAAATATTTACCTACAATTCTTCACACAATTTTAGCAATCCCATGAGCTGTAAAGCCCATCTTTAGATCTCCTGAGCAGTAGATGATCCTCGGAGTGGAGCCCCTACTTTCAAAGACATGTGCCTAAAAAGCTCTTTCAAGGATTACTGGCATAGGACAAAATCTGGTATTTTTCCTTTGTATACTGAATTAAACTATTGCTTACATCTTGGGGGGGGGGGGGTTGGGAGATAGATGCCTGCTCACAAGGAAAGAAGTGGGATCCAGAGACATGTATAGTGTACTCAATAATCGCGCCCTGGGCTCTATTTGCGATGGCACTCCAGCTGCCCACAAGTGGGAAATAAAGACTCATTTCTTTGTTTCGTTGGAAGTGACTAGATGGGGAACTCTATTCGGCAACTTTAGAAGCCCCATCAAGGGTGATCATAACAAACATGAAGGCATAAATTAACATATAAATACCTTATTACAAAGAGTACTTAGAACAACATGAGAAAATAGAATGGTTCTTTGATCATTTGTTTACTAGCCATATTCCAGATAATATGCTAGGCCCGGGAAACAAGACAATGAGAAAAAAACAGGCTTGGTGATCGCCTGGAAACTAACGGGGATCTGGAGACACAGGGGTGTTACTGACATTTTTAACATAGGACATTTCCCGTTGTGAAAATCTTCAGTATAGGGAAAATATGGACAAAAGACACCCAAAAATCAGGAAACCAGAGTGAAAATGCTTTATCATTTCTGTTTCTAGGGGAAACATAGAAGCAAACATCTAAAGAATATCTAAGATATGGAGATATGTTTGTGTGTTACATATGTGTGCATGTGTATATATTTTATATATATGTGGATCTATCTATTTAACTCAAACAACTTATTGCCATCGACTCAGACCAACTCTTAACTGACCCTCTAGTGGATTGCCAGAGGCTGTAAATTGCAAGGAGGAAATTGTCTACTTTTTCCCACAGTCCCACAAGCAGCTAGTGGATTTGAAACATAGGCCTTTTTTTCCTTTTTTTTTTTTTAGCATATGCTTTTAGGTTGGCAGCCCAACTCCTTATCCACTAGGCTACCAGAACTCCCTTTATATACCCAACAAATTGTGGCTAACCTTGAGAAGAGTGGGAATCCCAGAGCACTTGATTGTGCTCATGTGAAACCTTGAGCCAGGAGGCAGTCCTCAGAACAGAGCAAGTAAATACTGCATGGTTCAAAATCAGAAGAAAAAGAGTACGTGAGGGATGTGTCCTGTCTCTATACCTCTCATTCTGTATGCAGAACAGATCATTTGAGAGGCTGGACTTTATGAGGGAGAATGTGGCATCAGGATTGGAAGAAGACACATAAACAACCTGCATTATGCAGATGGCACAACCTTATTTGCTGAAACTGAGGAAGGCCTGAAACATCTGCTACAGAGGGTCAGGGACTATAGTTTGTTTGCAATATGGATTGAAGCTCAACATCAAAAAAACAAAGATTCTCACCACTGGGTCAATTTACAGCATCATAATAGATAAGAGATTAAGGTTATTAATAATTTCAGCTTGCTCAGTTCCATAATCAACACTTGGCATCAGCAGTCAGGATATTAAGACATATATTACTGGGGAAATCTGCTCTCAGGGACCTCTCTAGAGTGCTGGAGAGCAAGGCTGTCAGTCTAGAGACTAAGGTGCACTTGATCCAGGCCATGGTCTTAGTGATTAATTCCTATGCATTGTCCACAACTGGATAATGACCAAGAATGACAGAAGAAGAATTGGTGTCTTTGAATTCTGATACTGGAGAAGAGTTTTAAACATACTATGAACTGCCAAGAGAACTAACAGGCCTAACCTGGAGAGGGTGAAATTAAGCTGTTCCCAGGAGGTAAGCGTTCTGAGATTCCGTCTCATACACTTTGGGCATGTAGCCAGGAGGGGCCAGTCGTTAGAGAGAGACATCATTCTTGGAAGGATTGAGGGACAGCACAGGAGAGGAAGACCACAGATTGACAAAGTAATTGGAGTGACAAAGTAATTGGAGTGACAAAGGGAGGTGTCTCAGAGAGAGTGAGATTGGCTCAGGATAGATCAGGGTTCAGGGCTATTGTGCACAGGATCGCTATGAGTCAGAAGTGACTTGACAGCACATGACAACATATGTAAAGATTGGCATGTTGCAAGGAGGGATCAGTCCTTAGATAAGTACATCATGCTTGGAAGGATAGAGGAGAGGAAGACCCTAGACAAGATGTTTTGACACAGTAACTGGGGTAATGGGAGCAGGTATGTCAGAGGCAGTGGAAATGGCTCAAGATAAGGGAGAGTTCAGAGTTCTTGTGTATAGGGTTGCTAAGGGTCGCAGTTGACTCAACAGCACATAAAAACAGCACATTTATATGAATATAGTATGTATGTATGTATGTATATATATATATATTATTCTGTTGAGTCAGAACTGACCTGTAACTGACACTCTTTGAAGAAAAATGTGGCACCAGGGTAGGAGGAAGACTCTTCCATAAGCTGGGATATGCAGATGACACAGTCTTGTTTGCTAAAAGTGAGGAGTACTTTCAACACTTGTTGCAGAAAATCAAAGATTACAATCATCCATATGGATTACCTCTCAACATCAAGAAAATGAAAGTCCTCACCGCCAAGGTAGTAGGCAACATCATGATAGATGGGGAAAGGATTGAAATTATCAATGACTTCATCTTTCTTAGATCCACAATTAATACCCTTGTCACCAGTCATCAGAAAATCAAGAGAAGTATCACACTGAGAAAGTCTCCTATCAGGGACCTCTCCAAAGTACAGAGGCAATGATGTCATTTTAAAGACTAAGGAGCACCTGATTCAAGCCATGAACTTTTTCAATCACTTGCTATGTATCTGAGAGCTGGACAATGAATAAGGATGACAGAGTAAAAAGTGATGCCTTTGAATTGTGGTGAAGGAGAAGAGCACTGAATATTCCATGGACTTCCAAAGGAAAAAAATGTCTTGGAGAAGATGCAGCTAGAGTGTTCCTTAATGTTCTCTGCTTACCATGAGGCTTATTGGTCCAGTTGTGAAGACTTTTGTTTTCTTTATATGCATGTGTAATCCACACTACAAGCTATAGCCTTTGATCTTCATCAGTAAATCCTCAATTTCAGCAAGCAAGGTTGTATAATCTGCATATTGCAATATGTTAATAAATCATGCCAAATTCTCCTTAATATAATCAAGGTTTGGATTATTTGTTCAGCATTCAGATTGAATACATATGGTGAATGGTCATAACCCTAATGCATAGTTTTCCTGTTATTAAACCATGTTCTGTCTTTTTTTCTTGGTCCTTTGTTCTGTCTGAATGACTGGCTCTTGGTCTATGTACAGGTTCCAGGTGAACACAATAAGGTGGTCTGGGAATCCCATTCTTTGCAATGTTGGCTGTAATATGTTATGACCCACACAGTTGAATGCTTTTGCATAGTCAACATAATACAGGCAAACATCTTTCTGTTATTCTGTGCTTTCAGCCAATATTTACCTGACATCAACAATTATATCTTTTATCCTTAAAGTAGATGTGATGTGAGTGAAATGATTTAGAGTGCTATAAAATTATCAAACAAATTTTTCAGCAAACTTTTACTGAACTGAATACCACTATTGGGAGGAAGGGGGACTCCTGACAAAGATTGATTTGAATGAGTAAGAACTCAATAGGTAGTCATGTGAAGAGATAAACTTCTAGATAGAATGCAGGCAATGGTCAATGCAGAGAAGGTGAGAGTGTGTTTAGGGAGATATGAATAATAACACTTAGCTGCAGCCCTGGAGATAAACCTCAATGATATGGAGCTGGCCTGAAGGCAGAGATTAGAGGGTTAGCAAAAAAGATTCTGTGCAGTCCATTGATGATTGATTTTATGAAACATAATGCATGGGAATGATTGTATGAAACACAATGTGAATGAGAAATAGTGTGAAATGCAATGTATATGAACTTTGTAAGCAAACAGATATAAAATAATTTTTTTTAAAAAAGATCCTGAAAGCCAGTGAAACACGTGGATTTTACTTGATAAGGAATGCTAAACCCAAAAGAATTTTTAAATAGGAGGTTGATAAGTGCTTTGCTTTGGGAAACTCAATCTGTCTCATAGTTCAGATGAGGAGATGGAGAAACCAAGCCAAAGAGAATTGTAATAAAGACCAAAATTAAAATTTTAACAACAATTCAACAAAGAGAGAATTGCAGAAAATCTCCAATTTCTACCAATAAAAAGAGAAAATAATGAGAAAAGACCTCAGAAGTCACTATGACAAACATACTGGGCATTTTGTCCCCATTACCATGGGTAAAACAATCCTCTTTTAACCCATAAGACACAGACTCAGAAAATAGAAATAATGTGCCCAGATAGTATGGCCAGTTAGATACAGGACCAGGATTTGAACCCGAAGCTTCTGAACGTCTCGTGTTGATGCTCAGGCCTCTACACCATGCTAGTGGAGGAACGGTGGGGAAGACGCCAGCTCTGGTTTTGGACATAGTGCTGGACCTCCAGATGGATTTATTGAATGGACAGCTGGAAAGGCATGATGAAGTCCAAGGGGAAAATCAGAGTTGGAGAATGGAACTCAGAAGCTTCATGGAGGTTTTGTACGGATTAGTGAAGTCACTGAAGTGTATAATCAATAACAGATCATTTATAATTATTAACTTGCATGTTCATGTGCTGGGATGCAATCATGTTTGTCTGAAGAGCCAACACAGCAGTTTTAAAGGGATTCACAAACAGAAGCAAGCTGCTGTTCTCTCCAGTAAGCAATATTTTCGTGGCAAAACACCCTGTGAATGGTTTGTGAGCACAAAGCAGCAAGCATGTGAATAGTTTTTCACAATATCACGTTCCCTCCTTCCACTTGGGAAGGAAGCACAATGCTACCATAAGCAGATACTAACAGACCACAGATGCTGGCGCTGATGTGAGCATAAATGCTGTCACACACACACACACACACACACATTCCCAAAGTACCATGCCTGCATAAATCTTACATTTTTATGAATCACTGCCATTATGGCAACAGCACAGTGAAAAATGTGTCTCTTCAGATGTGAATGGATCTTTCTAGATAGCTTAGTTTATCTCAGACACCTCATGATTTATCCTTATCCATGTTTCATATCCAAGCAGGTCTTTGCTTTATAAGGTGGTGAAGGGGCAGTTTGCACCCAGGATGGCCAAAGTTAGAAAAATTCTTTTAATTGTAATGCAGAGAAGTAAAACCTTCTGGATGCCACTACTGCAACCACTATGCAATACACACATACTACTACAGATTCAACATTAATTTTTCCATTTCCTAACAACAACAGTTTTCTAGCACCAACAAATACATTCCCTCCATACAATTTTATGCTTTGTGAAAGGTGACCTATACTTTCTTTTCAAATGCAGTTTCTTTAATGAAAATATTGTAATGTCAGTCCATGCAAAGCAAATGCATATTAATATGCGTTTACATCTGTCTCATATTAATATTCATGCCTGAATCCACATCCCTACACAAAGCCAATTTTCTGACCATCTGTGTGATGGCTGGTGGATGCAATGAATAAATTTTATTTGTGAGGGGAGTGATAAATCATGTATCTTCAGTTTTTCACCCACAATCTCTCCTCTTAGATGCAAAAATGTTTTTGTCGTGGTTTGGAATATTTAAGAAAATGCAGCAGATTAACCCTTGAATATTCTTCCAGATAGTGACAATTTTATAAAGACTATGAAATAACAGCAGCAACTACAACAAAAACCTCTGGGTTGTATTTGCTTGCTTGGATCAAGCATTTCTCATTTTCCGTGAGTTCCAGTCTTTTACAACAATTGTTTGTGTCTCTCGAGGCGTTTGACATGATCTCTAGCTATTTTTTAGAAGTTATACAGTTAAAAGCAAGGCTTCTCCAAATAGATATACCTGAAGAGACTCACTAAAAGTTATACAAAATGCAACCATGAACAAAAGGAAAATAAAAATATTTCAAACTAATGCAGTTTGTCAGTATGTAGAAAATTATCTTATGACTGAAATGGTACTCAAGCTTTTGAAATATCAGCAAGTTAGCAGTAACCACTTGTTTGTAAATTTGGTGACCTATTGGGGAACACTGCTTTCAAATCCTGGAAACAATTATCTTTCAGGGTCTGAGACAAATGTAATTCATTAACCTGACAAAGAAAGCCCAAAAGCAAGGATTAAATTAAAAATCAATCATATTATATGTGGTAGGGATTGCTTGAGAAATAGTGCGCTCTGAAGAAAGAAATGTGATCCAAAGTCTTAAATAATGAAATCGTGTCTTGTGGCCTAAGATGGTCTTCATGCCTCTTCCGGGGATGCTTTCTATGAATTTTGAACAATTGAGCTACCAGATTGAATTCAAACCCCAAGTTTCAATTTTATTTAATAGACCTTTTCCTGAGTTAGAACGGGGCTCTTTGAAGGTCACCAAGAAAGCTCACAGTCACAAATTGCACAAGCCATAACTTCCAGGTCAACGCAGAAATAAATTGGAACTTGCTGTTCTCACTTACGAGCTGCCAAAAGTTTCCACTTCTTCAGTAATGACACTGAACAGAGTGACAAGGTCACACTGGAATTCTCACAGCTACCCATCTACTGTAGAGGCAGACCCAGTCAGCAAATGAATATGCAAGTCATAAATGGTGCAAGGTCAGAGGAATTTTGTCACAAATAAACAGATGCTACTGAGTGAACACAATGTCCAATTGGTATAAATGGTTAACACACTCGGGGGCTAACTGTAAGGATGGCGAATGGATTCCACGCAGGGGTGACTCTGAAGAAGGGCCCGGGAATCTGCTCCCCCAAAAAATCAGCACTGGAATATCACAGAGCATAATTCTCTCCTGACACAACGGAGTCACCAGAATCACATCTGACTTAATAGCAACTGGTGTTTTGCTTTTGCTGTTATTTTTGTTTTGGTTTGTAGCAAAACAAGTTTAGAAGGCTTATTAAGGCAGTAAGAGACATAACTAGTAAGGGGGGGACACATAAGAAAGTTAAAGTGAAAAGAAACCAGCTCTTACAGCTCTCTGCCAGCAGAAAAGGAGGGTTTTTTGTGTTTTGTTTTTGTTTTTTGTGTTTTGTTTTGTTTTGTTTTGTTTGGTGTTTTGTTCTACATGTTAAAATACCTTCTTTTTCAAGAGGCAAGAGATTCATTAGATTCTCAATAAATTTATCAGAGTTAAAAGAGTCTCAATAGATTAATCAAATAGATTCTTCTAACTAGAAAGATGTCTCAGGTGCCCTATGATAAGTAAATTGAATATCTATGATTCAAACCAAAGCCAATGCCATCAAGTTGAGGAGAACTCACGGCAACCCTCTATCAGGTTTCTGAGGCTGTAAATCCTTCTGGGAAGAGGGCTTATCATTCCCCAGTGGATTTAAACTGCCAACCTTTCAGTTAGCAGCCTGATAAGACATGCACTACGCCAACAGAACTCCTTTCAATAACTGTAAAAGGAAATTAAATTGACAGTGAAATCCCCACAGGCCTAAGTAATCAAGTACCTATCCCAAGAAAAACTTGAGATCAACATGAAGGCTGAAAAGAATCATATATCCAGAGAAGAGAAAAGTCTTACCAGGTGGGAAAAGTTTTACAAAAGTTCATCACCCAGAAGTGCTTAATAGAAGGAGAGAGTACTAATGGGGAAAACCATGGTTCAACTACTCTGGTTATATCTGAAAATCACTTAGGAGGTAAAAGAAATAAATTAACACTAAATTCCAAAATCATAGAAAGAATTCCTTAGTAACTCTCTTAACTCTAATTGCTAGAGAAGATAATGTCCGTTTGATGCCAGTGTATCTTTAGCAACTCTCAAATGTTTGCTAAACGGCTCTTTTTAAAAGGGAGAGAGCCAATCACAGGCTTAAAATATAGAATTACTAAAATACAGACTAGAATTTCACAACACTGGCTTCGTAGTGTTTCTTTTTCACCACTTTATTTCCTAGGAAAGACTGGTCTTCCACTTGAGTTGGTCATGTGAAATTCCCTTTGAAGACAAGTGTACTTACGATTTTAAAAATTTGTTTTTCTTAAAAAGAAAGTCTAGAACTGTTAAATGTGAAGAGCAAATGTCTCAAGTTTGGAAAGAACGAGCATGGCATCACAACTGGCAAGACTGGAAAGATGCAGCGGACTTGTTCAGACATCCTCCATGTAGAAGCCGACTGCATCAAATTACACCCTCCATTCTCAATTCAACCGGGTAATTCTGAAGTACCTCCATCTTCCACATTTGGGCGATACTGAAGGGGCCTTGTCGCAGTTGTGTTTCCAAAATCTTTCAGACCCAGAATTTTTCAAAATGCACCTAAACTGATGTTATATAAATGCAAAAGGAACATTATCCAAGTTGGCAGAAGAGGTGGAGAAAAACAGAAGAGGTCACTGAGCCCTATCCTTCAGAGACTTAACGTACAAGATATAAAAAATAAAATACTTTGCCAGAAGCAAAGGGGTATTGCTTTCATTAAATCACAGAGAATTGTATGCCATATAGTTAAGTACGATTTAACATAATATTGATACTTGCTTATATTTCGCCACCTACCTATCTCACAGTGATGTTATAGGGATTAGCAATCTAATGTTTCTTAAGCCTTTTCTGGCTCTTAAAAGAAAACATACACTATGAAATGAAGGCAATAGTAATAATAGTCATCATCAGAATAGCAATAACTGCTCATGCATTTTCAAATATGGGTTGTGTGTTGACGGAAAAGGGAAATTAGCCTGTGAGCTAAAAATGTTGGTTTATCAGCTGGTTAGAACACAAAGACATAAGATAGGATCACAGTGATACTATCTGTAAAGGATTAAAGTGTACACGGTGGGCTGAGATTCTGCATCTATAACCAATTATGTGGTCAGAGATCCACACGTTGGATAGGAAGGTCTTAGACCAGGCCCCTTTTCAGTGTTAGATCTACATTATTTGGAAAAATACCTACAAGACCTCCTATACATCTGGAAAACCGAATCTCACTGCTGCATCCTTGCATGCCCCACTTTTGCACCTGGTAGTGCCTCCACTGTCCCATTCACCATCTACATTAAAATGGGTTCTCTGTCTTCCTGCTCCACTCCCAGACCAGACCAGACTGAGGACTCCTCTAGAGCAGAAACCACCATTTAATCACTATCTTAATACATTGGCCAAATATTTGAATGAAGGTTTATGTTCAAGAATGTTGATTTCAGGATTCTTTTGATATCAAAATGTAAGCAAATCAAGTTTCCTATCTACTAATTAGTGATGGGAGAGGTAGGTGTTCATGAAATAAAAATGAGGATAAAAAACTATGCTCCATATCATTTTATCTTTTTTTATTTTTTTATTGTTAATGTCAATGAAAATTTACAGAGACTTTGGATTTCCATTCATTCATTGTTGCACTTTTCTCCCCTCCCAACCCTCCTCCTACCCCCGTACATTCCCCTCTTGTAAAAGTAAAACAAAAATTCTTTCATTGTTTTACAATCCCTCCCCCCAGGTCCACTCCACTATGCAGCCTTCGTTCTCAACTCCCATCATGACAAAAAATACCTAATCACATATCCCTTTTAAACAGTTTTCTCCCTCATCTGTTTCAATGCCATATACATTATTGAACCCACCTTTCTCAGTCTCCCCCCAAACCTGATGTCAGTCCCATTCTACAACAGTGGTACCGTGCAGTATTTGTCCTTTTGTGAATGAGATGCTTCACTCAGCATTATGTCCTCCACGGTCACCCATTGTGAATAATACTGCATGAATTCCTTGTTTTTCAATGCAACATAGTATTCCATTGTGTGAATACACCACAGCTCTTCTATCCATTCATTTGTTGATGGGCACTTAGGTTGTTTCCAACTTCTTGACATTGTGAACAAAGCTGCGATAAACATGGGTGTGCAATCATTTAATGTAATTTCAACATTGGTTAGCATCTTGCCTTTACTTTCTGCTGAATAATTTTTAGTAAAAGGATGGAAATATCATTTTCCCTCCTCTCCCATTGAAAAAGAGCAAGGTCTTTGAGTTTGCCGACTCTCTGGCTTGCAACCAGTAAATACTCACCTATAAAGCAAAAGGTTGGTAGTCCAAATTCATCCAACCTGTCCACACAGAAAGACTTGGTGATCAGTTTCCATTTAGATTGTTGTTGTTGTTGTTATGTGCCGTCGAGTCATTTGCGACTCATAGCAACCCTATGTACAACAGCCCTAAACCCTGCTCTATCCTGTGCCAATCTCATTGCCTCCGACACACCCATCCTGATTACCCTAGTCACTGAATCAATTCACCTCATAGAAGGTCTTCCCCTCCTACGCTGTCCTCCACTCTGCCCAGCATGATGTCCTTCTCCAAAGACCTGTCTCTCCTTACAACATGTCCAAAGTATGTCAGGCGAAGCCCCAGAATCCTTGCCTCCAAGGAGCAGCCTGGTTTAACCCTCTCTAGGATGAATCTATTTGTTTTCTTGGCAGTCCATGGTACATTCAGTACTCTTCTCCAGCACCACAGCTCAAAGGCGTCAATTCTCCTTCTATCCTCCCTAGTCATTGTCCAACTCTCTGATGCATAACAAGTGAGATTCTAACACAAAAACCCCTAAAGGCAAGTTCTACTCTGTCGCACGAAGTCACTATCAACTGGAATCTCCACTGACACAGAACAACTTGCTCTAAAAAGGAGTTAACATATTCTAACACCTGGATGTTTGTGAGAGGGAAAATGATTCATGAGAAATTAAAGGTTATGTCCAAGACTCAAGGAAGAATTTGAGTCCTGAGTACTGGGAAGATGGAGGAATCAAGTGATAGGGTTCTGCTCCCACACTCTATCCAGTGTCTCCTCACAGTGGTCACAACCTCATGGAGATCTGGAGCCTGAATACCAGTCATTGAGGAGCCATGACATCAGAGGACACTTTCATCATTGAGTGGTCAGTGAGGGAAGAAATCA
The DNA here is from genome assembly GCF_000299155.1 of Elephantulus edwardii. Taxonomy (NCBI): domain Eukaryota; kingdom Metazoa; phylum Chordata; class Mammalia; order Macroscelidea; family Macroscelididae; genus Elephantulus; species Elephantulus edwardii. The sequence continues at coordinate 17,637,981 of NW_006399786.1, read as the reverse complement.
TAATGGAAATCTCCAATTTTCATAGACTCTTTAAACCCTGGTGATCTTTTATAATCCCAAGAGAGCGGCTGGCAAACCAAATTCTAATAGTTTTGGGGCTGGGTTACATTTAATATCAGGAGGAAGGGAAAACTGTCATTTTTTTTGCATGCAAATATTCAGGACAGCATGTTATTGTTGTTGAGTACCATCAAGTTGGAACTGACTCATAGCTGTCCCTCTGGCAGATTTTTCAGAGGCAGTTAATCACATGGGAGGAGACTGCTCATCTTTCTCTCACAGAGCAACTAGGCTGGTGGATTCGAACCATGTGCCTTTGGGATTGCAGCACAGCTGCTTGCCTCTGGGCAGTATAGATACAGAGATAGATGAGATAGGTGAGAGAGAAAGAGAGAGAGAAAGAGAGATGATGATGATATATAGAGATAGAGGTATTGGTACAGGTATAGATAGATATAGATATAACATACTATATAGAAGAAAATATTATAAAATATTGGTAGTAGTTAACAGCTGGAGGTTGTAAAGGTTACATAGGTGATTGTGATTTTTTTTAAATGTTTCAACAGTGTTCAGGGAAGACTTACATTTATTTTATCATTATGAAAGAAAAAACAAGAAATATCACTCTTTATAATCTGGCCATATTATCTTATTCCTCTTTTTGTGTGTATGAAACCACCAGCCCAGCGCTGATACATAGTGGCAGTAAAAAACATAAACAAGGGGGGAAACCATTACAACAAAAATCTAATGACTATATTGAATTCAAAGCCTATGTCATAATGATAAATTAATACAATCATCCTGATATGCGAGAAGCAGTCCGTGCACATGTGAAACAAAATTAGTTATGCTAAGAAAAGCATTTTATATGATGATTGAAATTGATGATCAGAGAGTGTGGATACAAGGTAAGCCCCAAGAAAAGACAAGGGGGGGTTCAGGGACAGTTCCCTTGAGTGGGAGAGAGAGGTTCAGATTAAATCTCAAATTGCTCCATATAAGTCTAGGTCCTGAGCATGTCACCCTCATCTCCTTAAACTTCTGATAACTTCATCTATAAATAATTCTTTAGCCATTTAACTTAACATTGTTAAGATCAACATAGACTATAAAAGCAGTTCTGAACTTCTGTGATCTACTGTCCCAGACTACGTTGGTTGGTTGTTGATTGTTGTTGTTGTGTACTATCGAGTCAGAACTGACCCACAGCTGACCCTCCAGACTTAAGAAATTAGGGTCAATTAGCGATTTTGTATATTTTATCGTTTGATTCACTCACATATTTACACAACAGATATTGTGAGAGACACTCTTTTAGTAACTAGACACTCAGCAAGTCAGATGTAGGTCCCTGCTCTAATGTAACAATAATTCTAATAAGATAATTAACAGGTAAACAGGAGGCTTCTAGATTGGGTATGTGCAGGTAAAAGCAAGAAATTTCTTCAGCCAAAATACTTCCAATGAGGTAATTCATTCACACCCTTTTACAGTCTCCTCTCACATTATATAAAGTTGTATTCATTGACCAATAAGATACCGCAAAAGTGAAGCTACAGGAGGGGTGAGGATGGGCAGGGGGGAAATCATAAGGCCACACAATTTGGTGGCAGCAGGCAGGGGAAGGTAAAGGAAAAGGGAAACATCCATCAGGGTTCTGGAAAGACAGGGTAATGGTGGGCATAGTTCAATGGTGATTCATTTTATAAAACATAATGAATGGGAATGATTGTACAAAACACAATGTGAATGAAGGACAGTGTGAAACACAATGCACATTGTAGCAAACCAATATATTTTTTTTTAAGTGATGCTATATAACTTGGATTGAGGTAGGTACAGTGGCTTCTATTACAGTCACTTTCTCCTACTTTGTCTCCCTCTGAAGAAACCTACCAGCACATCCTAGGGACACTCAGCTAGCCAATGAAAAGCTCCATAGGACAAGTAGTCAGCAAGGGACTGAGGTTTTCTGTAACTACCACATGAGGCATCTCGAAAATGGGCCTTTCCACCACTTTAGATGACTGCAGCTTCTGGCAACAGTTTGACTGCAACCTCATGAGAAAACATTAACCAGAATGACTTGCATTCGCGTTCATGGCTACAGAAAATGTGGAGCAAACGTCAAATGCTGGGGAGGCTGTGGACGAATTGGAACCCTTATTCACTGTTGGTGGGAGTGTAAAATGGTGCAAACCCTGGGGAAGGTTGTTTGGCGCTTTCTCAAAAAGTTGCAAATAGAAATACAATTTGACCCAGCAATTCCACTACTGGGAATATAGTCCAAAGAAACCATAACTGCCACCCACGCAGATATATGCACACCTATGTTTATCGCGGCTTTGTTCACAATAGCAAAGAGTTGGAAACAACCCAAGTGCCCATCAACAAACGAATGGATAGAGAAGCTGTGGTATATTCACATAATGGAATACTATGCTCCATTGAAAAACAAGGAACTCATGAAATATACAAAATCGGTGACCGTGGAGGAAATTATGCTGAGTGAAATATCTCAGTCACAAAAGGACAAGTACTGCATAGTGCCACTGTTGTAAAATGGGACTGACTGATATCAGGGTTGGGGGGAAACTGAGAAAGAGGGGATAAAGCATGTATACTACATTGAAACAGATGAGGGAGAGAACTGTTTAAAAGGGATATATGATTAGATATTATTGTCATGACAGGAGTTCAGAATGAAGGCTGCACAGTGGAGTGGACCTGGGGCAAAAGGATTGTATAAAAATGAAAGAATTTTTCTTTTACTTTTCAAAGAGTAGAGTGAACCGAATGGGGGAAGATTGGGCAGGGAGAAAAGTGCAACAATGAATGAATGGAAATCCAAAGTCTCTGTAAACTTTCATTATAATCAATAAAAAAAATTAAAATTTTAAAAAGTAAGAATAAAAAGGAAATGTAGAGATACTATCTATATATTTGTTGTTTGAAGCTGCTAAGCTTGAGCTCAATATACTACACAGTAAGGGATAACCAAAATACCCACCCACTGCTAGCCACTCAAAATGATATTGTAGGACAGATATTGCAGCACAAATCTTTATGGAAGCCTCATTTTCCTCCCATGCAGTGTATGATTGGTTCAAACCACCAATCGTGGTGGTGGTGGTGGTGGTGGTGGTGGTGGTGGTGGTGGACCATTGAGTAGGAACCAACCCACAGTTCCAGCGGATTTTTAGAGGTTGTATATTACACGGGAAGAGACTGCTCAGCTTTCTCCCATGGAGCAACTAGTGGATTCGAACAGCAAATCTTTGCATTGGCAACACAGTATTCTACCCTCCAGCATGTTTCCAGAGCAGTAAATTTCACAGCAGTTGAGTAATTACTCTTCTTTCTCGCAGAGCAGCTGGTGGTGAATTCCAACATATATCTTGTATTGGCAGTGCAAATCCTTATCAGCTACCAAAGCTCCGTATTAAACCACCAAAGCTCCCTGATTTTTTAATTTATTAAAAAATTAATATCTTAACCACAGCATCACCAGAGCCCCTTTAACTAATGCCAGGATGATGACCCTTTCCAGCAATGTGGGGAAAGGTGGTAAACAGTCTCAATATTAATTTAAAGAACTCTCCCACATGAATGGACATCTTCCCAATATCCCCAGAATTCTAATTCCCTCAACACCCTTGCTTTGATCACTTACTTTCCATGATTTTTCTACTTTGCATCCTTCCTTTCTCCATCATTAATATTCTTGTCTTCAGTTCTCATCCACGCTGATGCAAAATGTGGCTCCTTGCCCTTTAACTCTTCACCATACTCTCACTAGTGCAGAAGGATATGGGACTGAGCTTTGGGAGTGACAGGGAGGTTGAAACAACAAACACCTAAACATCTACTATGCATTCTCTACACTTGCTGACTATCTCATAATCCATTTCAAGTTTATGACAAGTAAAAAGTATACTGTCAATGGGGGCAGAGGGTGAAGGAATTAGGAAAAATCCAATAAAGACCTGAAAAGACAGAGTAGCCATTGACCAATGGTGATTAATTTTACACACACTGTACATGAGTGGTGTTTGAAACACAATGTGAATGTGTGTGTGAAAACAATGTACATGGATGATATACAAGTATATAAATTTTGTATGCAAACCAATACAAAATAAAATGTGGAGAAGGAGGAAAGAAAGAGTAAATCTGAGTATAGAGAGACTGGAAAGGGGTAACCTGAAGGAAACAGAGCCAGAGAGTCAGCTTGCTGGAGGTTTGAAGGAAATGCTGACTTGGGAGTGCTGTGAGATGTAGCTGACTGGACGATTGAAGAAACTAGAGACTTCTTGCTTTTTTTGTTTTGCTGGACTGACCCTGAACTTTCACTGTGTGATATCCTTTGCTTCTTACCTCTCCTGCCCCAACCTGTTTCCCTAAGAAACCCCACAGCTGTAAGTGTAGGGGCATGGGGGTAGAAATGCTGTAAATTTCTTCACATTCATTTTATATCTTATTTCATTTTTCGAATGGCATCAAAACTCAGTTAACCAAAGGTATGACTTCTTAGTCCTTGTTTTTATAAGAATGATGTTAAAAACTGCCTCATTACACAATCACCTACCTTAAGTCGGATTGAACTGGGTGGGTTGGTTGGTTGGTTGGTTGGTTTTAAAATACTTCCCCTCCCTTAAACTAAAGATACAAATCAGAGATGTAAGCTATCATCTTTGTGCATTTACCTTCCTTCTTCTGGTGTGAGGTCAACATTTCCACACATGTCCACCCTGGACATCCTCCCCACCATAAGTTAACCTTCTTCTCACTTACCCTCACTGGCTCCTGGAGCTGGTATTCTTCCCTTACTTGTGGAACAAGTCTTCACCTTCTTTTTAACTTCTTTTATCCCTGTATCTCAGAATACTCAGCCTGAGTCACAGAAGAGTTCCATCCCTAACACACCCTTTGGTTAACTTCAAAACACACCTACTTGCCATTCAACCCAGTTTTCACTTTCTTTATAACTGACCTCATCCACAGGCACCCATCGCACAAACACGATATGCTAGTTCTTCTGTTGGACTAAATAAAGAAAAGACATTTACAAAGAGTTTCACACATCATCTGGGTAATTATCCTGTATTTATTATAGAGCAGCTTAATGTCCCCGTATTAATAAATGACTCAAATGCCGCTAGAGCACAGAACATGGGGCTATCTGAGCTTTTACTAAGCTCACTCAAAAAAAAAAGAAAAGCCTGGGATCTGACACGGCAGAACAGAACCTAAAAGTTCTCTAACTTCAGCAACAAACATATGTTGAGTAAACACATGAAAAGGTGAACGAATGACTGAGTTCTCTAGCTGGAACTGACTCACAGCTGACCCGCCAGCAGTACGCTGAGGTTGTAAATCACCCGAGAGGAGATTGTCCAAGTTTTCTCCAAAGGAGCCACTGGTGGATTCAAAGCACCGGAGAGGTGCTGCTCCAAATCCTCTCCAAGCGGACACAGAATTTGCTGATTCTGAAGCACCAGTCTTGGAGCCTCTCCTCTCAACTACTCTCCTTCTCTTACCTTCCTCCCTCTCTGTCCTGCTTCCCAGAATACATTAGGATAATCCCCTCACTAAAGATTTCTGATGACCTATTGGCTAAGGAGTTGCTCTGCCAACCCAAAGACAGCTGGTTCAAATCTACCAGCTGCTACAAGGGAGGAAAAACTAGGCAGTTTACAGCCTCTGAAAACCCACATGAGAGTCAGCTGTGAATTGGTTCTGACTCAGCTGCACATAACCACCATCTCACTAAAGGGAGGTTCTCTTCCTTCCCAAAATTCCCCTGAGCCAAGGGAGCCCAAGGAGCAATATCTTCTCTTAAGGCAGAGGAGAAAAACACAGAGCTCAAATGCTATTTATATCTCAGAAAAGTACCCTATGCAGCAGAAAGGGCTCTGTGCGTCTACCATGATCCCATTCATTTTTGTACCAGTTGCATTTTCTTTGCTTTTTTGTGTCTGTGTCTGTGGCTTTGGATTGACCAGTCTTTGGGTGGCACAGATGGTTTATGCTTGCCAAATACTAATGGTTGATGGTTCAAATTCCTCCAGAATGAAAAATCTGCAAATCTACTTCTGTGAAGACTGCAGCCAAGAAAATTCAACAGGGAATTTCTACTCTGTACCACATGGAGTTGTCATGAAGTACAATTAACTCAATGGCAACAATTTGGCTTCAGGTGGTTTTGTTGTTGTTGTTGTTGTTGGTTTGGTTTATTGCTTTAAGTCTAAGTGGAAAAATATTTCTCTAAATCTTTCCCTCAATCACATAAAATTAGAGAAAAGGAAATTACACCTGCTTTCTTTCTCATGACCCATCAGATTAAATGAACATTATCTAAAGTGCTAACAAACACACACACCATACACAGGATAACTTATTACACACAGTCTTCCTGTATCCATGTCTTCCTCCTGCCTGAATGTCCGGTAAAGTGGTTTAACAAAACAAGTTGAGACAACGTGAAACCAATTCTGTGCTGAGTTCTTTGCCGTTTTTAAGCTTTACCTCATTTACAAGCAATGCTTGTGTCTTTTTAACCACGGGTTTTATTGAAATGTCTATGGCAATCAACGAAACTGCACTGGCAATATTTTCTTCAGATGCCAGCTCTTGTGTTCTTTCAGAATGAAGCAAACCATCTATTCTCTTGGTCCCCAAACAGCCCTGGGTCTGCTTTAGTTATAACGACATTGCCTCTGTCTACTCTGGCAAGGCGGACAGTGTGCGCACCCTTGAGGTTATGAACTTGTCTAGTTATGAAGAAATGTGGCTCTAGTTATATTTTCAGAGAGCCTACAAAAATAATTCTTGCCTGCAAAAGAAGCAGTTGCATCATCTTGCTCATGCTTTATCCAGTCCCAGAATCTGGGGGTTGTACACTCTCCCTTACATCAGGGGAAGGCTGTCTCCTTCATGCTGTATCTATATCCTATGCCTACAGCAGTGCTTTGCCCATAAAAGCGTCTAATAAGCTTCTTTTTGATTGTTGAATAAATGACGAGACATGAATAAATGAATAAACTTTATTACAGCTAGAAGAGTAAAATATTCTAGGACACAGATCCCAAAGTTAAAAGGCTGAGGTCATAGGTCTCAGTGGAATTGGTCCTTAAATTATACCCGGTACGTCTGGTGTTTTGAGAGGGCCACAGAAAATATCTCTTTATCTTACCTATAAAATAAACACATTGTTGCCTGGATCCTGTAAATATTTGGGGCTTTCTTTCACAGTCCAGTGTTTTTGTATTGGTGTTATTGTGCAAGGATTCTCAATTAGGGAAGGTCTAGCAGTTTTCTGTGTGAAATTATTCCATACATTTCCGAGCATTTAGAATCATCCTTATCCACCCCGAGATTTCAGAGGTGCTTCCCACTGAGTGTGACCTCCCACAACACTCCACATGATTCCACCCTCCCCTTCAGGACATAGTCTAAAAGCAGATTGGGTGACATGTATCCAAGGTTCACCTTTTTTCCTTAAAGATGAAGTTCAAATCTCATAAGGTCCTTCATGACGTGTCTTGGCTGTCACTGGTAGTTTTATTCCCTGTGAAGTCCCCCACATGCCCTTGCCTCCAGCATCACCATTTACCTGCCAGCGCACAGGTGTACCACGTTCCTCCCACTTCTGTACCTTTATTCACACCTCTCCCTCCACTGCCTCTCACAGCCATCACACTAACACTTGTCCGGAAAGGGCAGCTATGTTTCCTCAACTTTCTCCCACCACGGAAATATTACCTTTGCCTCCTTGTCTATCTCCTATTGAAGCACTGAACTCTCTGAAGAGTTGACTTCCTCCTTAATGCATCACCAGCTAATAACCTATTATGGACCGTAGAGCCCACTTACCCACTACACCGTGGGTGTATTATGCCTACACTATCGATTCTTATAGATTCTGTGGATCAGAAATTTAGGCAAGGCACAGAGAACATGGTTGGTCTTAGATCTATCACAGCTGGCCCCTTAGTAACAAAGTTTTTGGATTCTAGAGGTACAACCATCTGTATCTTCAGGTTCAATGGACATCCACATTCAAGATGGTGCCTTCACATGGCTCGCAGTTGATGCTGGCTGTCAGAGACAACATGTGTAGCCTCTCCACATGGTGGTCAACGTGAGAGTTAAGACCTCTTAGGCCAATAATTGTCTCCTCGAGAGTGAGCATCCCTGAAAAACTGAATAGAGGTTTCAAGGCCTTTTTTGTTTTAGTTTCCAAGTCTCTTGGCATCACTTTCCATACATTCTATTGGTCAAAGTAATCATCGCCCACTTTGATTTAAATGAAAGGGCCACTGACCCTGCTTCTCAATTGGAGGAATATAAAAAAGGGAGGGGGGGGAATTTTCAAGCTGCCACATGTCGTCAGTTCTTCATGCATGCCCACTCTTTTTCTTGGACAGTCCTCACATCTGTGACATTTTGATAAAATCAGAACAAGACTATGGGTTGCTGGTTCCTTGGAACCCATCAGTCCTCCCAAATGATGCAGAGTATGTTCTGAAAACACTGCTTTGTGTGAAGGTCCCTAATGCTTTCCATTCCAAAGAAGCCCTTGTTAATCCTATAGTTAAATCCATTGCCTCGAATCCATCCTCTCCTTGGACCTCTTCAGACAAGTTCAGAAACATTAACAATGTTTTGACTCACCTCTTTTTATTAGCACAGAACTAAGGATTTCTAAACCACTTATAGTTTAAACAGTTACAAATTGTTTTCCCCCTCCCAGATATTTCCTATAAAGAACTCCATTTTATATAAGATATTGTCATCCAAAGTCTAGAAAAGATTAAAGGATGACTTTCCTTCCTAATTCATCACGCACATATGCATTCTTTTGCTTGATATCTGCCTTGTTTATCCACTTCCACATGTTTTATTCATGTTTCTATATATAATTGTCCACGCTTATGTCACACTACCCATTCAAATGCCTCAACATTGTAAATACACATATAATTTTATATGACTTGGTATTATATAAAAATTAGATGTGTCAGGGTTTTGTGTATTTTGATGATATGTCATTAAAATTGTTGAGTCCATAAGTTCAAAATTTGAAGCATATTAATCACTTTGTTACAGTAAAATGCACAGATGCAGTAGAATAATAGCAGACTGTTGATTGCTCTAGCAAATTTTATTAGAAATGTGTGTATTTCTCCCCAAAAGCCATCTTGATTATTTCCCTTCAATATAAAATTGGCTCCGTGGAAAAAATACATAAACTACTCAAATCTACATTGGCATTTGCAAGGAATTGCACTACCTAATATGAGACCTTTTATCACATTAGTAACTACAGTCAGAAAGTTTTGTTGGACATGTGAAATTTCCTTTTCAATTCAATGGATATAAAATTAAATCAGTGTCTTGTAGCAAATATAATCATATAGGTTCAATCACACAATCGTAGTATTTCTACATAACTCCGGAGCTCTGGTGGCTTAATGGTAAGGAATTGACTGCTAATCCAAATGGATATGGTTCAAATCCCCCAGCTGTTCAGTAGTAGAGAAATAAGCCGTCTCCTCCCATGTGACTTACTGCCTCTGAAAACCCACTGGAGGGCTAGCTATGTGTTGGTTCTGACTCGACACTACTTCACAAGAACCACACAGCTCCAATTAGATGTTGCTGCCCATTTTCAATTAGCAAAGAGTTTTAAAGAATGTTATTTGGTTTTGAATGCACAGTCTATCCTCACTTAATTACATTCTGATCACATTTCAAAGAGGAAAATGCATCTGGCCTATCACTGGTATAAAATGGGCATTTCCTTGGGGGTGTGTAAAGTGTGTATAAAATGGGCATTTTCTCGGGGGTGTGTAAAGTGTGTCTAAATCTCAGATCCTGGCCGAGGTTTGCAGAGATGCTAATGCACAGGTCCCTTGTGTGCTGGTTTTTCTTTTTGACTTGGGAGTGAGGTGAGCAAGCTCTCTGTGCTATAATGAGACCCTGAGAAGTCGGCTTGATACATAAAGATTTAACTCCTTTTCAAACAGTTCCTCGGCCAGGTTCCTACATTGCCTTTGTGAGCCACCTTCCCAACAACATCTATTTGAGACAAGACTCGAACAAAACCAGTTTTTCTTTTAATTTACTCAGAGTAAAAGCAGCATTCATTTACGTGTACACCGTTGTGTGTTACAGGGATAATATTAAAGAAGTACACTTGAACAGTTCTCATTTTAATAGCTCAATTTTTTTTCTCTCTTTGATTGCTTCCACGAATAAAAGCATAGTCTGTGGAAAAAGTGCCCGTCTGGATAATCCATTGTCTCATTTTAAGTCATTTTTATCAAGGAATTCCCCCTGCAGCAATCCCCACTGCCAGCCATTAGCTGTGCACATCTGCCCGCAGTAATGACCGCTCCTGTGTACAGACCTGTCTGCCATCTAATTTAGACTTCACCCACAGGACTCTAATGCAACATCTCCAGGGCCAGCTAAATTCTGGGTTGTTGGTGCATTACAGTTACCACTTCATTTGGTCCTTGGAAGTGAATTAAGAGTGCCCGCGGTCACAGATCGGTCAAATGCTCAGGCTGTGGGCCTGCACCTCTTCTGTGTCCGGACTCAGACATGTTCACACAAAATGCATGACACACCATGAGCCTCTGAACTTGACTGCAGGTGGGGCCAAGATAAAAAACATTTCAATCTGTTCCTTTCTTCCTTGCAAGTACAACATATTGTGGGATCATGGGAATATCAGTGAAATCACAAAGATACATATGTAAAGATACATATGTTGTTGTTGTCATGTGCCATCCAGTCAGAACTGACCCATAACTGACCCTCTGGCAGGTTTTCAGAGGCAGTTAATTGCATGGGAGGAGAATGCCCACCCTTCTTCCACAGAGCAGCTGATGGCCTTGAACTGCACGCCTTCAGGATTGTAGCACAGCTTCTTGCCACTAGGCTACCAGAGCTCCCTATATATATGTTGTTGTTGTTGTTGTTGTTGATTGCCATGGAGTCAAGCACAACTCACAGCAACCCTATGAACAAAAGGCCTAAAGCCTTTCTATAACTATCATCATTTATCAAAGTTCATAGCGTTTCCAGAGGCATGTTGTTTAGGAAGTGGATGCCACTTCTGCTTCCAACCTATATATATGTTGTTGTTGTTTAATGCCGTCGAGTCGTAGACGACTCATAGTGACCCTATGAACGAACAGCCTGAGCACTGTTCGTACACAGAGTTTCCAGAGGCAAGCCATTTTGGAAGTGGATGCCGCTCCTGCTTCCAGGCTTGATTTAGTCGGGAAGCTCCAGGCAACACTGTCCAATACATATAGTATTTATAAATCTTTAGTGACAGTCATGTCAACTCTACCTCATGATAACTTCATGTGAGGCCAAAAAGAAGTTATTCCACGTGGTTTTCTATGACTTTTTTTATGATAAATCACTAGGTCTTTCTGTTGGCATGTCTTGAGTGAACACAAACCTCTTTTTCATAACCAGCCAAGTATGTTAATTGCTTGTATCACCAGTAACTCCTTCCATAAATAAAAAGTCTGTCTTTAAAGATGTCCCCCCTGGATTTTCTATGTCTTTGAGATGTATAAGAACTAGTGTACCATTTAGAACATGTTCCGATTTAGAGATTATTTACTTAAAGCAAAGGAACAACTGGAAAGTTCTTTTAGGATGTATTCACATGTGCACAGTATTTATTCCACTGTGTGAATGTACCATAATTTCTCCATCCATTTGTTTGTGGTTAGACATTTGGGCTGTTTTCATGTTCTTGCAATAGTGAATAATGCTACTATGAACAATGGTATACAAATCTCCATTTGTGCCTCAGTCCTCATTTTCTCACAGTATATTCCAAGTAGTGGAATAGCTGAGTCATATGGCATATCTATGTTCAGCTTTTTAACTGCCTTCCAGAATGGATACTATGCACATGTAGAAACAATGACTTTGTAAATTATTACCTAACTTGGGAGGGACTGGAGAGCATTATGCTAAGTGAACTAACTCAATCCCACAAGGATAAATACTGTATAAAACCAGTATTGTAGAATGAGTATAAGGATCCAAGAGGCGTGGGAGAGGGTGGAAGCAGAGGGATGAGGATGTGCAGGGGGCAGGGGGATTAATCATAGGGTTATATAATTTGTTGAGTGGGGGGATAAGGGAAATTGAAAGAATTTATTCTTGAAAACAATGTAGTCGAATTTTGTAAATAAACTAGTTGATGTTATTGTAAAAGAAAAAAAAAAAGATGTATTCACACACTTGGCCCTCAACCCTGAACTAAGGTTATAAGGGCCCAGAGAGCAGAGGCTGTAGAAGAATCATCAGAAGACTTTAGTAAGTACAGCCTTAAGCTGGTCCTTAAAGGAGCCACTGAAAGAGAGCATTTCTGAGGATGAGGAGGAGGACAGGAGAAGAGGCATAAAAGGAAGGAGAGAGAGTATAATACGAGCCTGGATTCCTCCTACAAAAACTTGAAAGAGATGGAGTGTAGTGGGAAGAAGGGACACTGACTCAAGATGTTTCTTAAGACAGAAGAGTTGTAAAACTGACTATCAGTAGAGAAGAAATGATTGAGTATCAAGAGACTAGATCTATGAAGCAAGATTGCAAAACTCACTGATGTGTATGAGCTCCTGAATGAGGGTGAAGGAAACTCCCTTAAAGAGACTGGAAAGATGGGCACTCCTCCATTGAAAAGCGTCTCTTTTGTAGCAAAAGAATGAAAGACACCAAGGCTATGGATGCTGATCAGTTTACAAGAGAAATCAGGGGCTGGAAATGGAAAATTGTTATGCAGTCGGCTTGAACCTACTGCTGCTTTCCAAACTGTCCGTGTTCTAGGATTTTAGTCGGGCATACACACCCCCATATATCTTATCTGCTTAGAAATGCCACAAAATATGTCTGTCCATCTTTATTTTTACTGAAGTTTAACGGCTTTCTATTTTCAGATTGAGAGGGGTCACAGAAGCACATGCAGTCATCAGGCTCCCTCCCTGTCATGTGGTGGTGATGGTGGCTCCTGGGTGCGAGTCAGTCAATTCTGATTATGACCACTGGTGACCAAGGACAACTACACCCCTAAAGCTTTCTAGGCTG
>NW_006399786.1:17617161-17623511 GCF_000299155.1 Elephantulus edwardii | reverse complement strand
GGGTATCAAAACCAAACCCACTGCAATTGAGTGGATTCTGAGTTGTGGCAAGTGTCCATCAATTTTGCAAGACTGTAAATCTTTACAGGAAGAGACTTACAAAGATTAGTTGTGGATTTGAACTGACAACCTTTTAGTTAGAAGTCCAGCACAAAAAAAGCTTACTACATTACCAGGTCTCCTTAAGAGGGTTATATTGTTGTTAGTTGTCATTGAGCCCACTATCACTCACAGCAACTCTGTGAACAGTGGATCTGTACAGTGCCCCATTCTATGCCATCCTTAGCATCTCCCATAAATTTGAGCTCATTGTTACATTGTATCTATCTAGCTCATTGAGAGCCTTCCTCTCTTTTAGGGATCTTCCACCTTTCCAAGCATGATATCCTTTTCCAAGAACCAACCCTCCCTAACAACATGCCTAAAATGTGGGAAAGGAAACTTCACCATCCTTGCCTCTAAGGAGGACTGTAGTCACACCTTCCCCAAGACATTTCTGTTCTTTTGGCAGTCTCGGGGATATTCAGTACACTTCTCCAGCAATACAACTCAAAGGAATCAGTTCTTCTGTCATCCTTAGTCATTGTCCAACTTTACGATTCATAACAATTGAAAAGACCATCACTTGAATCAGATGTATCTTAGTCTTTAAACTGGCATCATTGCTCCTTAACATCTCAAAGACGTCCTTGACAGCAAATGTACCCAAATCAAATATTTTCTTTCTTTACTGTCTGTGCCAAGGTTGTTGATTGTGGATGCAAGCAAGATGAAGTCATTGACAACTTCAATCTTATGTCTATCACGATGTTGCCTATTGGTCCAGTGATGAAAATTTTTGTTTTCTCAGTGTGGAAACAAAACATATATAGAAGGCTATAGTCTTTGATCTTCTGCAGCAAGCATTTCAAGGCCTCTTCAATTTAAGAAAGCAAGGTTCTGTCATCTGCATAATAAAGGTTGTTATGCAAGGTATTATGTTGTTTTTGTTATGTGCTGTTGAATCACCTGAAATTCATAGAGACCCTATATACAAGAGCTCTGAAGCCTGCCCTGTCCTGAACCCATCTCACTGACCCCAACACATCTACCTCCATCCTGCGCTGTCTCTCCACCCTCCCAAGCATGATGTCCTTCTCCAAGGATCAGTCCCTTCTGGTCACATGCCCAAAGTATGTGAAATGGAGCTTCTTAATCCTAGTCTCCAAGGAGAAGCTTGGTTTCACTCTCTCCAAGACATACCCATTTGTTCTCTTGGCAGTCCATGTTATGTTAAAGACTCTTCTTCAGCACCACAACTCAAAGTCATCAATTCTTCTGTCATCTTTAGTCATTGTCCAGCTTTCTGATGTATAGTAAGTAATTGTGAAGACCATGGCCGGGATCTGGGGAACCTTAATCTCTCTCTAGACTGACATCTTTGCTTCTCAGCTCGCTGGAGAGGTTCCTGACAGCAGATTTTCCCAGTGCAATTCATCTTTTTATTTCCTGACTGTTGGTGCCAAGAGTGTTGATTATGGAGCCAAGTAAGTTGTAACTGTTAACAACCTCAATCTCTTCTCCATCTATCATGGTGCTGCCAATTGCTTAGAGCTATTTGGTTTAACATACCATAAAGGACCATTACATAAATTCTATGTTATATTATGACATACATACATGTATTGGGGGGGATAGGGGCACAATTCAATACCTAATAGATTGTTCTCAGTGTTCCATCATCTGGCTTGAACCAAGCAGCATTGGCTCTATTTCATCCCCCAACTTCCTTTCCAGCCATTGCTCTTTGACTTGGTTAATTTATAAACAACGTTTATAGATTAATAGCCTCTTGGTTCAAGTCATTCTCTTACTCCCATGTCTCTTTCTATGTGTCACACCTGTAAGTAATCCCCACCACTGTCCCCATCTATCCTGGTTTTGCAGAACGGGCCTGGACCATCCCAACCTGCCGTCCCCAGAGTCTTGCATTTCTGGTTAAGATTTTGCTCTCTCCTCCCTTGGTGTCAAGCTTTCAGCTCCTGTTTCTGTCTTCAGCAGCCTAGCTTTGACTTGTGACCTCCTCTATCCTCTTTCAGTTTGCTGTTTCTTAGCTGCTTGGGCTGGAAAAGACAACTAACGGTATTGATATAAGAGTTTGAAATAAGAATCAGTGAGGATCTGAAGAAGTACAAAGGAGCTTGGGTTTAATGTAGGGACTTTGGGTTTCCTTTCTTACACACAGACTTTTCAACTTACCTTTTTAGTCAAAGATGTGTTCCAGCTGGCCTTTGTACAGGTAGACCCTGGCTTATGATATATTCAAATTATAATGTACCATACTTTTGCTTATTTTGTTTGTTTGCCTTGCATATATTTTATGGGTATTAATATTACTACATACAATGTTATAGCACACAATTTTCTGATATTATTCTCAGATGTTCACTCACAGATGTTCAGTGTTATGATTTATAAAGATACTTGTATCAAAGGGCAATAATAATAAAAAATGGTACAGCCAAATTGTCAGAACAGAACCCTGTAATAAGCCAGAGATTATACAAGTATCTGTGATAAGCTACCATGTCTTGGGTTTTTTTTCCTTAAAGGAAAATAAATACCAGCATTCCTTATGACTTGGCATCATAATCAAGCTGCAGTAAAATAAATAGTTCATTTCTCCATAAGAACTCTTGTTGTTGTTGTTGTTATGTGCCATTGAGTCAAAACCAACTCATAGCTAAGTTTTCAGAGGCTATAAATCACAGAGGACAAGACTGTCCATCTTTCTCTAGGGAAGCAAGTGGTGGATCTAAATTGCTTACCTTTGTGTTAACAGTGCAACTTCTTAACCACTAGGCCACCAGAGGTCCCATCATAAGACCTTTGTACAAAGAATTGGTCCTACAACTAGTATACATTTTTCATTCTGTATTAGCAAAATGTATTCTAAAATTAATCCATGCATTGCTGTTACGTTAACTCTGGTTCACGGAGACCTCATGTATGTAAAACTGTGCTCCACTGGATTTTCAGTGGCTGGCTTTTCAGAAGTAGATGCTAGACCTTTCAGAAAGTCTCTCTGAATGAACTTGAACTTCTAACCTTACAAGCAGCAGCCAAGAATGCTAACCATTCTCACCACCGCAAACTCCAAAACTAGTGCACATAGTCACAAGACATCTATGTTCTCCTTCAAACTCTTTTGGTAGAGTAATTTTAATTCTTTCTTCTATTTTCACAGTGTACAGTTATCCAATCCAATATAACACACTTAACTGAATTGATGACCACCTTCCAGGTGACCCCAACCTGGTGCAACTTAAAGAAGAGTTAAGGAAGAAAAATACCCATTCACTGATTCCCCAGGAGTGCCCAGTTATGAGATAGAGAACGACGTCTCGTAACTACTCCATCTGCGCCAGCTATCTTCATTCCCATTATAAGCCACAAATGATCAAATCAATGGGGGGAGGAGATGAAAGTAGACTACAAAGAGGGCTAAGACAGCTACAAATCACTGCTCTACCCTCAGAGACCTGCACTCTCTGCTATAGAATCCATATCCTGAGCATCTCCTAAAGACCCTTCTCCCAAGTGCACAAAAAACTCCCAGTGCCTCCCAAAATATATCCGTGGAGGGAGCAGCTTCCCATGCATCTAGCTGCTACAAGCCCACTCTCAGCACAGTGGGAACTGGGGGAAAGTGCAGCTGTTATACTCAGGAAAGGGAAGTCAGGAACTTCTCCCAGAGCCTCCAACCAACAGGAATGAGGGGGAGCTGGGATCCCACTGGAGGCAACAGGTTGTAAAGCAGAGAAAACTAGGGGGGCCTTCCTCAACTCAGGTTCGCCCGTTCCTTGAACTAGTGAAATGCTCATTTGCTATCAAGGGGAGCAAATCGGCCCTACAGGCTGCCTCCTATCCCCGTTGCTTCTCTCACCAAAGTCTTTTTGGAACTATTCAACTCACTCTTCTCTCATATTCACTTGTTGGTGGCTCAATAACCCATCCAGTCATCCATTTAAAATATTTGCCAAGCTTTTTTTTTTCTAGAGAAGTCTCTGGGTAATGGAGTAAATGCTGTCAGCTATTTACAAAAAGTTGGAGGATCAAGTCTTTCTAGAGGGTCTTTGGAAGGAAGGCCTGACCAATCTACTTCCAAAAAATTCAGCCATTGAACACTCTGCAGATCCCAAGGCTCAACTTCCAGCCAAATAGAAAGGCCTATAATGTGACCAATGGCATCAAGGAGGCACTCACTTCTTAGATTAACCAACAATAAAGAGATAAAAGAGCAGCATTTGCCTGGGGAGAAAGTACTAAACGCAAAAAAGGGTAGGATAGAAGGATTAATGGAAATGAGAATCACAGGAAGGAAGAGGAGAAAGTGTGATAACATTGTGGGTATTTTAAGTAATGTTATAAAATAAAATGTGTACAACTGGTTGAATGAAAAAAAAACCAATATGTTTTGTAAACTTTCACTCATAACTATAATAAATAAAGATATTATTTAACAACAGCAGGGGGAAAACTCACACTGGAACACTTCCATCCTGACATATATGGTATCACTCTGAGTCAGAACCAACTCTACAACCAGTTTCTTTCTCCAGCATCTGAGTGCCTGCCACTGTAAAGCTCATAGTCCATAAAGAGAAACAGATAACAAACAGAAATGCAAATATATATATAGTCAAGCGCAATGTACTTTTATAAGAACTACCTCTATGGGATTAAATTGACAACAGCAACTCAAAATTCAGTTCCACAAGGCTAGAGGTCAAGATCCCACTTCCTGGCTGTCTGTCAGTGAGCATCATTCATTAATTGAGGAGACTGCTTGCATTCCCAGGTCTGTGGTTCCCTCATCTTCAAAGTCAACAACAATAGGTTGAGTCCTGTGTACACAGCAAAGTTCTCTAACTTCTTCTGCCTTTTCTCGCTGACAGTCAAATCACTTCTTTAAGTCTCAATTTCACCAACAGCAAAATGAGGAGAATAACATGTACCTCAGATGACCTGTTTGAGAATTAAATGGGCTGACAAATTTTAAATTCTTTTCAGTACTATAAAGTATTTATTGTAATGAGAAGTAGAAGTCAGAGAAAACTAGAAGAGGAGAGACAGAGAGGCTTTTCTCTACCGAATGACCAAGATGGTTCTGATAGAAGGTGAATAATTGTGTCAGCAGACCACTAAAATTAAGAGAGATGGTGTTTACAAAAGCATTTTGTTACAAAAGCATTTTGGGGACAATGGGGGTTGGAGTGTCAGAATTAGGAAGACTGGCTCAGGACAGGGCAGGATTCAGAACTGTTTTACATAGGGTCACTATGGGTCACAGGCAATTCAATGGCACATAACAACAACACTCTAGTCTGTCTGGAGCTGTGTTACGAACCCAAGGGAGCTAGCTTTCTGATAGTCCGAACCCACCAGCTGCTCCAAGAGAGAAAGCTAAGCAATCTTCTCCCCTGCAATTTACAGCCTCAGAAATCCCACCAGAAGGTCAGTTCTGAGTCTGACTTGGCCGCAATGAACTATGAGTATTTTAGTACTGTTATGAGAAACAGAAGAATACGTGTAGAGTGCTCACCACCGAACCAAAACAAACAGGAGCTGCTATGTTATCGTTGAATTCAAAGGCTTGAGATCAGTGAGTTGTCAGGCAAAAGATGCCAACAATAATTCATTATCTGCTCATAGTCTTATGAGTCACAGGCGACTCGACGGCACATAACAACAACAACAACAGTCTGTATTAAAACACTAACAAGACATACACATCCTTCACATAGACCTTGAATCCCTCAAAAGTTAATAAGCAATGGAATAAACAAAATAAAAGTAAAAAAGTTTAAAACATAAAAATAAATAAATAATTTTTTTAAAAATAAGGTACAAGGCATAGTAAGTAATGACTATTCCCCCATTGTGCATGCTAACCTGGTTCTATCTGTAGACAGGATAGGGAGCAATAGTTTAGCGAAAAGCAAGAGTTACTTGACTCTCTGCAGCGTCAATGGCAAGCGGCTCTGGAAGATGCCTCCGGCAGGTGCACCTTCTCCCTGAGAAGATTTAATTGAAGGACCACAGCTTAAGGTGGTGACACCTGATTTTTTTCCTAGCATACACTCAACTAAGAGGAATGAACTAGAACAGAATCCGATTTAGAAAGGCGCATCATGCCCCACGCAAGTATGATGCAGTTTACACATTCTTCTAGCATACATACTGCCTAATGGGACCACATTCCTGGCAAAACTTTTAAGACTCTTCAAACTTGGATGGGTGCCTCCGTCCTGCAGGTGACCTGGTGAGGTATTAAAAGAAAGTAAAAAGAGAGATTCAAAACATCAAAT
>NW_006399786.1:17609778-17617061 GCF_000299155.1 Elephantulus edwardii | reverse complement strand
TCAAAACAGTCTCCTGAAACTGAAATTCAAAAAACCCAAGTCAAACCTTTAAGAAGAGGGCAGGGGGGTGAGGAAGTATTGGCTGAAATAAGATGAAAGGAGGAAACACTAAAAGAAGAGTGAAATTGTGTTAGAATGGCTGAAAAATCTATTTTCTTTAATTCTTTTTCTGTGTGTAACATCAAATCGGGTCTGACTGGTACAGGAGGAGATTGTCCCTCCTTCTCCAGCAGAGCATCTGGTGGATTTGAACTATGCATGTGATGGATTCTGGGATTGCGGGGCAGCTTCCTGCCACTAGGCCACCAGAGTGCCCTTGAAAAATCTATTTTTACGAAACTGTGGTTTCTTTTTCCCAACTTGTTAACAACAAGTATCTGCTATCATTCTTAGAAGAAATTTAAGCAGAATATTCCCTGGGAGGGAGGATAGAGAGACATGTTTACTTTGGGTACAACATCAGAAAAGACCAATAAAGCTAGAAAGTCACCCAGTAAAATAGAAGGTAAGCTCAAATGAGGAAAGTCCTCAGTGAGACAGCCGACACAATAGCCATAGTTACGTGTTCAAACTGACCGATGAGCATGAAGATGGTCTAGGGCCAGGCAGTGTTTTGTTTTGTTTTTTGTTTTACATGAGCTCATATGAGTCCAAATGAATGCAAGGACAACAAACAACAGCATGCTGTCAAGCCCTACGCTGCTGCCTGTGTTTCCAGAAGACTGTGATTCGCACCAACCAGCCTGACAGAGCAAAGCAGAACTGCCTGTTGGGACCCCTAAGCTATGGTCTTTTCTGTGGAGAATTCACTGCCATTTTTGGAAGCACTGTACTAGTGGTGCCGTGGTAAGGAATCATACTGCTAACTCAAGGTCATCTGTTCAAAGCCACCAGTTCCTCAGTGAAAACGGACTAGGCAGCCAGCTTGATTTAAAGTCTAGGAAATTCTATGGGGCAGATAGTTCTACTCTGTCCTGTAGGTTCTCCATGAGTCAGAATTCACTGAATTTGGGTTTGGGATTTGCAGCTAGGAGCTCTTATAAAACAGAAGAGATACTGGGACAGGGGTAAACAGGATGTTGTGGAAAGTGTAGATCAAGGTTACCGGGATCGGTTGGAGTCACATAAGGAGGAAGAGCATCAACTGGAGAAAATAAACAACTTGGAATAAAAGAGAAACAGAAAGTGAGCCTCCTATGCTAGGTTCAGAAACTCCTTTTCTGCTGGAACCCCAATGAGCTAACCCTCTCTTTGCCTCCCTTCACTTGGCATAACAGAATGTTCTCAGACCATGTGGTCATGCTGGGAATCCTGGGATCCTAAAAACACAGTGTAATTCCTGACCTTTCTCATCCATCAGCCTCTATTCCTGTAATGAATTTAACTGTGATCCCCCAAAATACGTGTTGCACACCCTAACCCCTGTACCTGTAGATTCTCAATTCCTCTAGGAAATAGCATTTTCTTTATTAGGTTAATGAGGCTGTATCACATGGTTGTTGCTATTTGTGTACCATCAAGTTAGAACCAACTCATAGCTGACTCTCAAATGGTTTTCAGAAGCAGTAAATTACACAGAAAGAGAATGTCCAACTTTCTCCTCAGGAGCAGCTGGTGGACTCAAACTCTGTGCCTTTGAGTTAGTAGCGCAACTCCTTTTCATTCAGCTGCCAGAGATCTCCAGTACTTTTCATGCTGTTGCTATTGTTGTGTGTGCCATCAAGTCCAAGCTGACCCATAGCTGACCCTCCACCAGGTATTCAGAGGCAGTCAATCACATGGGAGGAGATTGCCCACCCTTTTCCTGTGGAGCAGCTGATAAATTTGAGCCTTTGGGATTGCAGCACAGCTTCTTACCAACAGGCCACCAAGCTCTCTGTTGTTGTTGTTGTTGTCATGTACCATTGAATTAGAATCAGCACATAGCTGACCCTGACCAGTGGGTTTGTCCATCTTTTTCTCAGGACACCCTCCAACTTCCTACCTTTGCATTGACAGCAACATTCTCTACTACTATGTACCAGAACTTCCTAGTGTACCCTTAAAATATACAAGCTCCAAAGGACATTTTACAAGTTGTTAGTCAAACAAAAACCTGGAAAATTTTAAAGTAAGATAATTTTTTTTAAATATAAAAAGCCCCAATGAATGAATGGATATCGCCCACACTACAATTTGGGATTTCCTACAGGTATAGTGCTGATCACATAGTTGTAAATTTAAAAAATTATAGTGATGCTTAATCTATGCCAAGAGGTTACCTCTCTCTCTTCAGAATCTAGCTCCCTACATAGAATATCTCAGAATATCAGCGTTGGTTGTATTTAAAACTTATACTATTCTCTCTCCAATCCTCCCCTGTCCGTCCTATTTTATGACAGCATTGTCATTAGGTATTTGTCCTTTCACAACTGAGATATTTCATGCAGTATAATGTCCTCCAGGCTACCCCATGTTGTGTAATGTTTTACAAGTTTGTTGTTTTTAAGTGCTGCATAATACTTCATTGTGTGAACATATCTTTTTTTTCTATCCATTCATTTGTTGATGGGCTCTTAGGTTGTTTCCATCTCTTTGCTATTGTGAATAACGCAACAATAAACATGGGTGTGCAAACATCTGTATGAGTCATGGCTCTGGTTTCAGAGATGGAAATGAGGGGATAGATATTGAGCATTGAATACTGCATTAGATTAGATGAGGGGAAGAATTATCCTAAAGCTATATATGATCAGGCATTATAGGTTATGTTTGACAACAATATGGAACAAGGGGTACGTTGTGAGGAGGGCTGATGGAGCAGGGAGGAGAGGCGATGTGAAAATATGCACCAATGAATACAATTTAAAATAAAACATTTCTTATGTTAAAAAAACCAAGCAACCCTATACTATTCAAGAAACAAATGGAGTGTATCAGGCATGGAAGTAAAGATGGGGGGACAGATACCAGGGCACATGAAATTTGCCAAGGAACTGAGGAGCAGAAATTGAAAAAAGGAAAAGATCTTTGTCCAGAGCCAACAAAGTTTTCCCCTAGAGGCAATGCCCTAATCTTGGATTTCTAGCCTCCTTGTCTGTGATAAAATACACTTCTGGTTGTTAAAGCCACCCATGTGTGGTATTTCTGTTATAGCAGCACTACTAGGTAATAAGACCCTTCAAAATTCATATGCAGTATCTGACCTGTATTCATCTCCTCCATCCATCTGCAGAAAAGAGCAGGAAAACACTGCATGGTTCAAAATCAAGAAAGGAGTGTGTCAAGGGTGCATCCTGTCTCCATACCTTTTCAAACTATATGCAGATCAAATTGCTCAGGAAACAGGGCTTTATGAGGAGAAATGTGGCATCAGGATTGGAGGAAGACTCATCAAACTTACCTTATTCACATGACACAACCTTGTTTCCTGAAACTGAAGACGACCAGAAGTGCTTACTGCAGAAGGTCAAGAACTGTAGTCTTCAATATGGATTGAAGCTCAGCATCAAGAAGACAAAGATTCTCACCACTGGGCCAATTAACAGCACCAAGATAAATGGAGAAGAGATTGGGGTTTTTAACAATTACAGCTTGCTCGCCTCCACAATCAACACTCTTAACACCAGCAGTCAGAAAATCAAAAGATGAATCAGGGACCTCTCCAGAGTGTTGAAAAGCAACAACATCAGTCTAAAGACTAAGATGCACCTAATCCAGGCCATGGTCTTTGCAATTACTTGTTATGCTTCAGAAAGCTGAACAATAACTAAGGATGACAAAAGAAGAAAAGTTGTCTTTGAATTGTGGTTCTGGAGAAGAGTCTTGAACATACCATGGACTGCCAAGGAAACAAATAGGTCTGTCTTGGAGAGAGTGAAGCCAAGTTTCTCCTTGGAGGCTAGGATTCTGAAGCTCTGTATTTAATACTTTAGGCACATGGCCAGGAGAGACAAGTCCGTTTAGAAGGACATCATGCATAGACTGGTGGAGGGACAGCACAGGAGAGGCAGACCTCAGATGAGATGGATTGATGCAATAATTGGTTCAGAGCTGCTGTACATAGGGTTGCTATGTACTCTCAGGTGATTCCAGGGCACATAGCAACAAAAACAACATCTATCTACATCTAGCCTCACCTCTTACATCCCACCTTAATGACATGACCTCCTAACAAATCAGCTTCTACACTCCATCCTCAAGGATGGCCTACAAGGGCCTGTTAGCTGGGCACATGGTTACTGTTCCTCAGAACACAATGGCAGCCCCCACAGAGAGCTTTCTGCTCTCTCCCCATCTCACTCTCGTCTCACTTCTGATTCCCCTTCCCTTGACACTCCTCTCCAGTCACGCAGACCTATTTGCTCTTCTTTTAACATGACTGTGCCACGTTGAATTTTGTCCCATAGAAATACATGTGCAGGGAATTCCTCCCTACAAGTCATGAGTCTGAACAAATTTAACTGTTGCCCAATAGCACACCTGTGGAGAGAATGTTGATTGTAAGTAGGTGGGGTTTTTTGCTATTGTAATTAAGCCACTTCATCAGAGACTATGGCTTAAACCTGACCACTTCTGAGTGATGTAAAACGCAGCACAGAGCTTTCTTTTGGAGTTCACAGTCCAACACTCAGAACGCCACTCGGAAGCAGAAGCTGTCTGTTCCTCTTCTCTGTCTCTAGTCACCAATAAAGACTGTTGGTGCCGTAAAAAAAAAAAAAAAAAGCAGCACAGAGACAAGTAAGCAAAAGTGGATAAAGTCAGATGCCAAGTGAAGATCACCAATGAGCTAAGGATCTTCTTCCAAAGCTGACGGAAAGACAAAGCTTCCCCTTAGAGCCAGTGCCCTGAATTCACACTATTAACCTCCCATTCTCTGAGCAACTAGATTTCTGTTCCATAAAGCTACCCCCTAGTTCCAACAGCTCCAAGGAAGGAAGGCAGCATGGTCTGAAGTCTGCCTCACAGTTCCTTAGTCACAGAGGTTCTTGCCCAAGTATTTATTGTCCTGGTGTCTTCAACTCCTTCCAGGCTTGGCTCAGATTTCTCCTTCTAGCCTACCCATCCACTCACTCTTTGTTTAATTCTTTTTTATTGCTTTGCATATAATCACTCATATACATCTTGTTTTGTACATGCCTCGCTCTTTTGTATTTTGGATCTAGCCTTCCTTTTAGCTCCTTCCTTTTCTTTCACACACAGCACTAACCATCTGACAATGTGCTTATTTGTTTGCCAATTCTATACTGTTGCTCTTATCCAAAAGAGCTCTGGTGGCGGCATCCCTGGGGAGTTCTGCTGCTAACCTCCAGGCTGATGGTTAGAATCCACCAGTTGCTCCCATTAGACTGATAGTCTTAGCAATCTAATGAAGGGCCAGCTGTGAGTTGGTTCTGACTAATCAAAAAGCAATGACTTTTTAGTGTTTTTCTCTTCCTTTTGGTAGAAGGTAAAATCCAGGAGGGCAGGAATCTTTGTCTGCTTTGATAACCACAAAGCAGTACATCAAGGAGCCCTGGTGGTGCAACGGTTAAGCACTCCTCTGCTAACTGAAAGAATCTCAACTACCCAGCCGCTCTGTGTGGAAATAGATCTCGCAATCTGCTCCTAAAAATATTACAGCCTAGAAAATCCTATGGGGTGGTATTACTCTGTCACATGAAGTCTCTGTTAGTTGGAATAGACTCAAAATATTCAAACGCCAATTTTCTTAAAGCAATACCTTGGAGGTCTGACGGCCTAGACACAGCTAGCCCAAAGGCTGCACCTCTGTGGTAGCTCAAATCCACCAGGAGTTCAAATCCGCCAATAGTCCTGAGGAGAAAGATGGGCAATCTCCTTCTGTGCAGTTTACAGCTTCTGAAAACCCACTGGAGGGTCAGTTATGAATCTGTTACAACGTGATAGCAATGAGTCAGTGTCAGCCAGCACCCAGAGCCAGCAAGCTGAAGCCAACTCCTAGTAAGCACACAGAAAGCACCTGAAAAATGTGCTTTAAATTAAATTAGTCAGAAGCTACTCAGAGCTGGCCCTCCAGCTGGATTCCCAGGCCGTCAGTCACACTGAAGAAGATGGCCCAACTTTCCCCTGGGAAGTCGCTGGTGGATCTGAACTGCCCGAGAGGCCCACCCTTTGGGTCAGCAGCACACCAGCAGAGTTCCCACAGGTTTTCTGTAAATGTTTGTGAAACTTCTGGAGCCATTGATGGGTTCAAACCTCTAACCTTTTGGTTACCAGCGGAATTCTTTTTTTTTAAAATTTATTATTAATTTCAATGAAAATTTACAGAGACTTTGGATTTCCATTCATTTATTGTTGCACGTTTCTTACTTCCCAACCCTCCCCCCTAATACACTACCCTCTTGGAAAAGTAAAATTCTTTCACTGTTTTACAATCCCTCCTCCAAGTCCACTCCACTATGCAGCCTTTACTCTGGACTCCTGTCATAAGAAAAATACCTAATCACATATCTCTTTTAAACAGTTTTCTCCCTCCTCTTTCAATGCAGTATACGTTATTGAACCCATCTTTCTCAGTCTCCCCACAACCCCAAGAGCAGTCCTGTTTTCAACAGTGGCACCATGCAGTATTTGTCCTTTTGTGACTGAGATACTTCTTTGTGACTGAGATACTTCATTCCAGGTGAATCTTTAACCACTATGCCACGAGGGCTCCTTCTTGACCAATAAAGAACACACACACATACACACATTTTGAGGAAACACAAATCAATCCACTACAAATGTGGTCTGCATGTAATATAACTTGCTGATACTGTGTTTCTCATGCCAACTCCCAAAGGGGGAAAAAAAACCAACCTTAGATGTATGTAGATACGATTAATAAATGGTAATCATAATGAAAATGTTTTTTTACGATTGAGCATTTTATTTATGTCAGAACAAATTTAAGTGACTCCCCCATTGGATTTCTGGGGCTTTAAATCACAAGGGAAGAGATTCACAAGGGAGAGCGGCTGGCAGACTGGAAGCAGCAGAAGGTGCTGCCTGCGGCTTAGGAGTACATCTCCTTAGGATCTCTCTGCCAGAGCTCCAACTGTCTGCATGGGGCCCACAGAAGCTAAGGTGTCTATATCTGCTTTACCGAAAAGATCTTCTAACCCCTAGAATATACCACCAGCTATCAGAACCAGAAAAGCAGAGACTATGGTTTGTTTTCTCTAAATCTGAACATTCACATTGAGATAGACTAGGAAGAAGGATTGGCCATCCACTTCTGAAATAGCAGGCCTCTGAAAACCCTATGTACAACAGAACACATTTAGATAACAGAAACGGCAAAG
>NW_006399786.1:17590530-17607018 GCF_000299155.1 Elephantulus edwardii | reverse complement strand
ATTGGCACAGGACAGAGCGGAGTTTAGGGCTGTTGTACATAGGGTCGCTATGAGTCGCAGGCGACTCGACGGCACATAACAACAACAACAATGGTTTGTTTGCTACCACATTACCACACTTAAATCAGTACCCAACACATAGCAGGCAGTCTGTGAAAATTCCAATTGCCAAGGAGTAGATTTTGACCTAAAAGCACAGTGGCTCCACGAATATGAATGTAGAGCTAGAGCGTTTTCAGTGGCTGGTTTTTAAGAATTAAATCGTCAGGTTCTTCTTCCATCACGCCTCTGGCTGGACACAAACGTCATACCTTTCAGTTAGCAGTCAAGCACCTTAGCCATGTGCACCAGCCAACAGTATGCACGTGGGCACATTTATATTCAAGTATAAATACACAAAGAGGTTAGAGGTTTTTCAAGCTGTTTCAATGAGCAGGTTAAATAATAGCAACAACCGCCAGAGTACCACAAACCAGTCTGAGTCGAAGCACTGGCTCACATCAACTCTTTTTATAGTTCTGTGTTCCTCCCTTGATGCTCCTCTCAATAGTTATGTGAAGTAGTTTTAAATCTTCTTTGTAGGTAAAGAAATAAAGGCACAAAGAGATTAAGTAACTTGACCACTGAGCAAATAGGATGAACTTGGGACTTGAACCCAAGCAGACTAAAGCCAGAATGTATGTTTTAAACACTGCATCACACTGCATCTCATTGGCCTGTCCTTTGGTTTCCACATATGCTTTTCTATATGGATTCAAATGAGTTTAAAAGCCACTACACTAACTCAATCACTTTTCAATATACCATTCTAAAATCTCATTTTAGCAAGAGGCAGTTGGGAAGTCCAAGAAATCAAAAGATGAATTGCACTGGGAAAATCTGCTGCCAGTCAGTCTGGAGACTAAAGTGCACCTAATCTAGGCCATGGCCTTCACAATCATTTACTATGCTTCAGAGAGCTGGACAGTGACTAAGGAGGACAGAAGATGATTGCCTTTGAGTTGTGGTGCTAGAGAAGAGTCTTGAGCATACAATGGAAAGTTAGAACAAACAGGTTCATCCTGGAGAGGATGAAACCAGGCTGCTCCTTGGAGGCAAGAATTCTGAAGCTCCATCTGACATACTTTGGTCATATTGCAAAGAGGGACCAGTCCTTGGAGAGGGACATCATACTTGGAAGGGTAGAGGGACAGCACAAGAGAGGAAGACACTGAATGAGATGGATTGACTCCATGACTGGGGTAATGAGGGTAGATGTGTTGGAGACAATGAGGTTGGCTCAAGATAGAGCAGGTTTCAGAGCTGTTGTACTATTGGGCCACTATAAGTCACAAGTGACTCGACGGCACATAACAATAGTTGAGCTATCAACTCAAAGGTAGACGGTTCAAATCCACCAGGTGCTTTTTTGGGAAAAAGATGGACAATCTCATCCTGTGCCATTTAGAGCCTTGGAAACCCACTGGAGGGAGTGATAGGAGTTGATCTGATTTGACAGCAATGATTTTAAAAAAAAACTCTAATGGAAAAATTAGGAAATTAGGGAGCTCTAGTATTTTAGACTACTACTATCTGACCTACTGGTAAGAAGCTGTGCTGCAATCTCAAAGGCAGTAATTCAAATCCACCAGCTGCTTCATGGAAGGACAGAAAATCTCTTCCAATATGATTTACTGCCTCTGAAAACTTTCTGGAGGGTCAAGTATGGGTTGGCTCTGATTTGACTGCACATAAAAACAACAAGTGCTTGAGTGGCCTAAGGCAGCACTGCCCTCTCTGACGCCTGTAGAGTTCTGCTCCACATAAGCCCAAGGAAAGTTTCTCCATATTTATTCAATCGGTACTGTGTGAAGCTGGACTCTGCAAAGAATGTGGCATCAGAAGGGTCAGAGGAAGATTCACCAACAACCTATGTTATACAGATGACACAACGTGCTTGCTGAAAGTGAGGAGGACCTAAAATGCTTTCAATATGAATTACGTTTCAACATCAAGAAAACAAAGGTCTTTACCATTGGGCCAATATGATAGATAAAAGACTGAAACTGTCGATTATTTCATCTTGCTTGGATCCACAATCAACACCCTTGGTAATAGCAGTCAGAAGATCAGGAGATATATTGTATTGGGGAAAGTCAGCTGTCAGGGACGTCTCCAAAATGCTGAAGAGCAATAATACCAGTTTAAAGACTAAGGTGAACCTGATTCAGCCATGGTCTTTTCAACCACTCACTAAGCATCTGAGAGCTGAGTGATGAATAAGGAAGATAGAAGAAGAACTGATGTCTTTGGGTTGTGATGTTGGAGAAGAGTGCTGAATCTCTAATATCTAATGGACTGCCAAAAGAAACATGCATCTACGTCTTGAAAAGGTACAACCAGAATGCTTCTTGGAGACAAGGATGGTGAAGCTTCCTCTCTCATACTTCAGGCATACTGCTAGGAAAGACTATTCCTTTGAAAGGGATATCATGTTTGGGATGATGGAGGGTCAACAAAAAAGCGGAACCCCCCTAATGAGGTGGATTGGCACAGTGACTGCAGCAATGGGCTCAGAGTGTATCAGAGATGATGAGGATGGCACAGGATAGAACAGGATTCAGGTCTGTTGTTGATAGGGTCGCTGTGAGTTGTACGCAACTCGACAGCACCTAACAACAGCAACAAGTGGTTTAGTAGTAAGGGATTGTGCTGCCAGCCCAAACATAAGCATTTCTAATCTACTACCTGCTCTGCAAGAGAAAGATAGGCAAACTCTTCTGTGTGATTTACTGCCTCTGAAAACCAGCCAGAAGGTCAGCTATGACTCAATGGATACACAACAACGACGAAAAAGGAAACTAATTGATGCCTGCCTCCCCAATGTTCCCTCTCCACATGTGGACATCCTTGCATGGACCTGCTACAAGATTCACTCACATGCAAAAAAAAGGAGAGGGCTAATTGCTTCTCAAAGAACAAGCAGTCAAAAAAAAGAAAAGAAAATCAATTGTAACTTTTATGTTCATTGCACATCCAAAAAACACAGGAAAGAAATTGATTCAAAGGGCCTCAGAAGCTAATTTAACTTTTAATTGCTTTACTTATTGCAAAAGCTCCAAGGATAAGCTGAAAAGACACCTAACCTAAGCTGAATTCACAGACTGAATCTCCAACTGGTATAAGATGGGCCTGACATTTCACGTCAAATTCCAAGTCTACAGAACTGCTCTTATTTTCCAGTGTGTGAGCACATGTCTTCCGACACGTAGACATCAATAAGTCAGGCCAAGGATAATCTCTAGGTCATTAATTAAACTCTGTGTACAGGCATGCACACGATATCATCATACATAGCATACGGAGCCATAAACACTACGTGGAACCAGCAAGTATAAATTACAAGCCTATAATTCCCTCGAGCTCCATAAACCATAAAAATGAAGCTCAAGTGGTTTGTGTAGTCATTTGAATCCCAGAAGGAAATACTGCACCACGATTCAAAAGTTGCTTATTGTTTATTTTTATATAATGGATGGATCCTACTTCTCAATTCACGCATGCTCACCTCCCCCTGGGGCCATCCATCCTCACACTGACTCTCTGTCTAGGTCCCTCCCGGCCCAACTCCCCCTTTAATGCTCCCCCCCTGCTTAAAGAAAAGACCCCTCCACAGGAGAAGCAGAAACAGCAGCCTGATGGGAGTTTGGGGCTGTTTCTCATCTCATTAGCAAATTTTAATAATTTACGACAGCACAATAACTCTTGTGAGTAACCGAAATGGCCTTTTTTTTTTCTTTTTGCAAGGAATGTAGCATATTTAACACCAAATTACATGTATTATTCAATCACCTCATATGCATGTGAAAGCTGGACAATGAATAAGGAAAACTGAAGAACTGATGTCTTTGAATTATGGTCTTGGCAAAGAATATTGATATATATACTATGGACCACCAGAAAAACAAACAAATCTGACTTGGAAGATATCCAGCTAGAATACCCCTTAGAAAAAGGGTGGCAAGACTTAATCTCACATGAAAACAATATCAGATGGCACTCACCCCTGGTGCAGTGAAAAGAAGAAGAAGCCCAGTAAGGAGATGAATTGGGACCCTGGCTCCAACAAACGACTGGGCGATTTAGCTCTGTTAGGAGTCAGAAATGACTTGATAGCACCTAATAGCAATGGAGAAAACAATTACTGGGATGAATCTTTCATATTGCTTTAAATAGCTTTTTTCAATCTCCCTGTCTTCAGATTGCACAAGTCTACAAACAAAATTATTATGTCCTTTTCTTGAAACTTATACATCCATCTACTTATTGAATGAAAAATAAGAAATAAAATATTTACCGATTACTTATTATGTGTCTGTTGCTAAGTGCCATCGAGTCATAGACGACTCACAGTGATCCTTTGAATGAAAGATCTGAACGTTTGTATAACTTCCATCATTTCTCCAAGTTCATAGAGTTACCAAAGGCAAGCTATTACAGAAGTGGATGCCACTCCTGCTTCCAAGTTTGTTTTAATCAGAGAGATCCACCAAACACTGTTCACCATGGGTAACCATGATCGCATTTGACACATCAGTGTCACAGTGTTTAGCCTCACAGCAACAACGAGTTACCTCTGTACTGCAAGAGGTGGCACAAGAGAGTCACTTTGTAAGCCAAGGCGATCTAGGAAAGTGGAGCCACATTCTGGAGGGAACATGTGAATGAATGTGAGGGCCCAAGTGCAAGGGGAAAAGCCTAGAGAAAGCTGGTATTAAGATAGAAAAAGAGGGGAGGGGGAGAGAGAGAGAGAGAGACGAAGCTGGTCCCAAGAAACAAGCAGGCCTCTATCAAGTAGACCTGAGAGGGACGCCAAGTGACTGCGCACAGAGATCAGAATGGCATGCAGGCAGACAAAGACAGTTTCCTTTTATAGGGGCTGTTCGGGAGACTTAGAAGGATGGTAGTTTGCTCAGGAATTTGGGGACAAGTGTCCTGTCAATGCATGATCAGCCCCCAGGCCTTATCAGGTCATCTAGTCACCTTGCAGGATATCGTCAGGCCTTATTAAAACATAGGCCTGGGGCTGAGTATTTGGGGTAGGCGAGGAACTGTACCATTCTCCCTCCAACTGGCATGCACAGGACTGAGGTCTCCTGGGAGCAACAGGAGCTACCTAGGACAGTCACTACTCCCTACCCATATACCTTATGTAAAGCCACTTCTTCCAATCTCTTACACTCAAATCACCCTGAAGAAACTTCCCAATTCATGCAAAGTCTCAAAAAATGTTATGTAAACTTTTCTCTCTCTTCACACAGCTCTCTTTAATTTGATGAATAGCTCTTACCTTTCAAGACTCAAGATCAAGGTTGCCTCCCCTGCAAAGCCTTTCCTAAAGAATATAGAACTTTCTCTCCTACTATATGTCTATTTTCCCAACAAGACTACATATGAATCAAAGGTTGAGTTTGTATCTTTTCCTCCAGCCCCAAGTATCATGCCTGATGTCTTGTTGACGCTCAATAAATATATCTGGAATAAATAATTGATGGTGTATAGAGTTGAGGCTTGATGTACTAGATACGGGGTATCATTGTAAGTTTTAAGACAGTAGATGATGTTATGAAATGAGGATTGAGGAGGGATAAGTACAAAAACAAGTTCACTTGTTGGGTTGGGAGGATTGAAAAGCATAAAGTGAAGGAAGTAAACTAGGAAGAAGGACCCTAGGCAGGAACTTTGGGGGTCCTGGGTTAAATAACTATGATAGGAAAGGAGACAAATATTCGGAAAGAAAATCTCCTTTACTTAGTCAGGACTTGAACATGAAAACTCAAAGGAGTCAAATATTTTACTGTGGGTAGTTAAAATAAGATCACTTCATTGATTGAGACCCAGGAATTGAAAGGCTAAGGAAGGTTAAGGGGTGAATAGAGTTCTGATTTTGAGGAAATTAAAACCTCTGTGTTATAGGAAGAAACTGGTGCCCTCTCCATGGGCTACATGCCCCTTTCCCATCTATTCCTATCCTTAAAGGGTTCAGTCTTCAGAAAAGGAGCCTTGGTGGTTCAGTGAGTTAAATCTTGGCTGCTAATCAGAAAGCAGGTGATTTGAACCTACTAGCTTATCTCAGAAAGATGAAGTAGTCTTCACTTGTAAACATTTACAATCTTAGAAACTCTATAGAAGGTTCTACTCTCTTCTGTGCTGTTGTTGTGTGCCTTTGAGTCAGAACCAACGCAGAGCTGACCCTTCTGCAATGGGTCTTCAGAGGCAGTTAATTGCACAGATGGAGATTGCCCATCGTTTTCCACAGAGAAGATAGTGGATTCAAACCACAGGACTTCAGTACCGCAGTGCAATTTCTTCCCACTAGACCACCACAGCTCCCTATTCTGTAAGGTCCTATTGCTGTTATGTTTTATCAAGTCACTTAGTGACTCATAGCGACAGTATGTACAACAGCCCTGAACGCTGCTCTGTCTTGAACCAACTTCATTGTCTCTGACACACCCATTATTCCCATCTATCCCATTATTCCAGTCACTGAGCCAATCGATCTTATCCAGGGTCCCTCTCTATTGTGCTGTTCCTCCACCCTCCCAAGTATGATGCCCATCTCCAAGGACTGGCAATATGCCCAAAATATGTCAGTTGGAGATTCAGAATCCTTGCCTCCAAGGAGCAGCCTGGTTTTACTTTCTTTGGGAAAAAGCTGTTTGTTCTCTTAGCAGTCCATAGTATATTCAATACTCTTCTCTATCACCAAAACTCAAAGGCATAGATTTTTCTTCTATCATTCTTAGTCATTGTCCAGCTCTCAGTTCTATAAGGTCTTATAAATTGGAAAGTACTCAATATTTGGAGGGAGGTCGTAGTTTCTCCACAAACCAAAAGGGTCCTTTTTCAAAATTACTTGATTTTTAAAAAGAAAAATCCTCACCACCAGACCAATAGGTAAAATTATCATAGGCAGAGAAAAGATTGGTATTGTCAACAATTTCATTTTACTTGAATCCATAATCAACATCCATGACAACTTGAATCAACCAGCAACTCCAAAGAAGAAAGACGCACAAGATCCTGTGTGATTTACAGTCGCAGAAACCCAGTGGGGGCTAGATCACAACATCGTTTTCTTTACTCTGTCTTTACTTGGAAGTCTGCCGAGACTTGTCTACCATGGAAAAATGTGGTGTTGTTGTAAACCATCAAATCAGAACAGTCCCACAGCTGGCCCTCCACCAGGTTTTCAGAGTTAATTACACAGGTGGAAATTGTCCATCTTTCTCCAACAGGGTGGCCGGTGTATTCGAACTGTATAACTTTATGTTGACAGTGAAATTCCTTGCCACTAAGCCACAATGTTTCCAGCATCATAACAGCCTGCAAGCTACCATAATACAATAAATGACAGACAGGTGGTGGAGTTTCTTCGTAAGGGCTTTTAACATTACATCATTACAAATACTACAACTTTGCAACAAGAAATCAGGGCCTCAGGTAAAATGGAAGCTTATGCTCTAAATGCACTTTAGTACTGAGCCCAGTTAGCAAATGATGATAAGACAGGAGGCTCTTCTGTAAGCCTCAGGAGGTGGCTGTCTAATTACCATCCCATCATCCTCTCAAATGCAAATGAGAAAACCGAGTGCCCTGAAAGCAGACTTTGAAGCTCAAATATAGAGTAGTTCATACAGACAGCTAGTTCAGTGTCATTGGGCATCCTCAGAACACTGAAAGGCTATGGTCTGAAGGCTACAGAAAAGTAAACTGAACTGTAAAACAATCAAATCAGTATATGTCAATGCTGGACTTCCTTGGGGGAAAATTCTTTTTCAGGCAATCAACAAATATTTTTAGATGGGTGGACTACCCACTGATTGATAATGAGGATTTTCACAAAACCAGAGTCATAAAACACTAGGAAATGAAATAAAAATGCAAGGTAAATCACCATCAGTTTATTTATGTTATTCATACCACCCTAATTGCAAAACTCCATCTACAGATGATCATCCCAGCAGGGCTACAGAGGTTCCGTCTCAGTGCTCCCCACTGCTTCCAAAGACACACGGGCTCAAACATGCGTCTTCTACACACATACAGAGGCAGCTCAGCTAGTCTCGGAAGACAACAAAGAGCTGCTCTTCCCTCCCATCCTAGATTAACATCCCTGCTAGACATTAGCCTCTAGGGATTTTAAACATGCTTAGGAGAGCACTCACTTGGTGGCTCTTGCCCAGAAAACACAAACAAGAAGCAATATAATTCTGGAAAGGACTCACTGGTTTCTAAGTACCATTCCTAGGATCCATGACCATACAAGTTGACTTTTTTAAACAGTCTAAGGAGAAATGAGAAAAATAAGGGCAGTGCAATGAGTTCTTTCAAAAATAAACTCATAGCATTTCAAGAACTGCCTTTTATTCTTATGATGCATGCATTTGACGTGTTTGCTCAGCATTTTATTTAGAAAATAAAAGTAAGGTTTCATACTAGACAGAACCCTGGTAGTGCAATGGTTAAGCATTCTGATTCTAGAAGGCCTTCATTAAAATTGTCAGTTCTCAAAATTATTTTGAAATATTTGTAGGTGGTGAACTTAAAGGACTGAGGACCCCTGGTTTGGTCCAGCTCCATCATTAAGTTTATTTGTTTTGATATCTTTTGCCACAGACAACTGGGCTTTTCCTCAGTTCATGGTGCTTTCTTATCATCAGTCCATGCCATGTGTCCTGTGCTATTTGTTCCCTTCATTTCCACTGCATTGCACTTGGCTGTACAACTAGCCATGTTCTAGCAATACACATAAATAATTAACATGTCTGTGTACGTTAAGCAGATTTACATAAATGCACATATTGCACTTTATAGGTT
Source organism: Elephantulus edwardii (assembly GCF_000299155.1). NCBI lineage: Eukaryota > Metazoa > Chordata > Mammalia > Macroscelidea > Macroscelididae > Elephantulus > Elephantulus edwardii. Next base: position 17,598,156 of record NW_006399786.1, on the reverse strand, counting down.
ACAAATCTAAGTCCAAAGGCACATTTGTTCTCTCATTTCACTATTGCAATAATTCAGGGCCAGGGAAGTGAAATGACTTGCCCATGGCTCTAGAAGGTTGGAATCAGAGCTGATCTTGCACTCTCTGGTGTTCAATAAAACTTCAAACATTTTTCCTAAACAGAAACATATGTGTATACAAACACACATGCAAAACTTGGAGAGGGAGGAAGTTAATCACGTACACTCATTAAAAACTAAAAATCAGAACAAATATCTATATGAGACTGTTCCTAAAAAATATATACTGAAAGGTCTGTGTAGCCGATGGATCTAGGTTCTAAAGAGCTAGGAGGCATGTTTATTAGAAAGTTCCTGTATGGTCTATATAAATTCTTGTAGGGGTCTTTATAGGTGTTATTGTAAAGAGTGGAGTATATCAAACATAACAATCTAGAAACTTATGTAGGAAGCCTCTGAACTAAGGCATGGCTTCAAAGCCTCAAGTCCTGTTTTTCCTGGGTTCTTCTTTATAGATCACAAAGGAAAGCAATTTCCTCAGGTCCCACCACCACTTGTGTCCTGGTTTTGTCTGTAAGGTTGGTATTAGAGAGTTCTTCCTCTGCATACATCGTCAGATGTCAGTGCCGATGCAGACTATCCCCACACCTGTGTCCCTCAGGAGACACAGGCCAGGAGATGCACAGATCTATTTATCAAACCATATCTGAATTCATGAAATGCCTGATTCTAGCATATGCCCTTCAAATATTTAATGGTTCACTTGCAAGTACAAACCACAGGGTATTTTCATCTAACTTTAAAAGATGGTGTAAAGTAGCCATCCTACTGAATCTGCTTCAGTAAACTGAGACCACCTATTTGAAAACAGTGCAAGCATAAAGGGCACAGAAAAAGAAGAGGAAATGGAGAAAAAGAAAAGAAATGAAAAATGCTGGCAAATTATCAAAGAAGCATTTTCCCCCCTTATGATTTAAAGTTTTAACAATTAAATCACAAAAGTACTTAGAAGAAATTGTAGGAGATGGTTTTAAAATTACTAAAGATTAGAAAGTCTATCAATGGAAAACATAAAGCAAATAAATGAAAACTCAAAAGAAAAGGTAAAATAAGTGCTATAAAAAGAAAAAAATTTCTTCATGGGGAAAAAAAACAAATGAACAAAATTCAGATACAATGACAACCTAGAAAAATTACAATTGATTATGGTTAAATATAATAAAACAACAATTAAAAAAACAATGATTCAACAGAAAAATGTAAAACAAGACACTAAAATGGTAATCTTTCTAATGCTATATTACCTGAGGCATCCTGAAGGTTATTAGGAGCAAAAGCAATAGGTAGAAAGTATATTCACACGCCAAACTCGACTGCAAGACTATTATAAAAGAGCGTACAAAGAAAGTGCCCGACCATGGTCTTCACAATTACTTGCTATGAATCAGCGAGCTAGACAATAACCAAGGATGACAGAATAAGAATTGATGCCTTTGAGTTGTGGTGCTGGAGAGAGTATTGAACATATTATTGACTGCTATTGAACATGTTATGTACTGCCAGGAGAACAAACAGGTCTGTCCTGGAGAGGATGAAAAGAAATTTCTCCTTGAAGGCTAGGATTTTGAGACTCCATCCACATTCTTTGGGCATGTTGACAAAGGGACCAGTCTTTGAACAAGGATATCATGTTTGGAAGGGTCAAGGGACAGCACAGGAGAAGGTGATCTGACTCCCAATATGATGGCTTGACACAATAACTGGGGTAATGAAAGTAGGTTAGCAGATAGTGAGACTGGCTCAGGATAGGGTAGGATTCAGAGTTGTTGTGCATAAGGTCTCTATGAGTGGTAGTTGACTCAATGACAAATTATGACAACAAAGAAAGTGGCCAATAAAACCAAGATATCCCAGTATCCTCTTTGCAACATAAAAGTGTCCTTTTTATATTTATAGTATACTTATATACTAAGAAGTCTTAGGAGTAGCCAACAGATCTCGCCTCAGGAATTCATCTCCAAACTGATAATGGGATCTGCATATAGACTTGTCACATACCTGGATTCCCTCTGTGTATCTTTGACCAATAACCCTTTCAGGTAATTTATTATCCAAACACCAGCTGGGCTTGTTGTTGAATTTAACAATTGTCATCAATCTGCTATTTTTATCTAATATTTCCTTTATGCCTTCCTTAAAGAAAATGCTAGTATACTGGAAGTTTTCAAGTTCTCAAGGCAAAATTTCCTGCATAATATTTATCTATATGAAACAATACAATCTCAATATTAGTTTTTTATATTTATTCTTAAGCATCCTATAGTAAATAGCTATTTTTAAAAAACATATACTTCTATTTAGTTAGTTTTTAATTGTATTTATTACTCCTTATTCTTTTTTATTTTAGTAATGAATCACATTGGTTAGTTATTTTGGAAGTGATACCATTGTAGGACTTCATAGACAAGTGTTGCCACATTTAGCAAATAAAAATATAAGGTGTCCAGGAAATTATGAAATGCAGATATTCTTATTCTAAAAAAAAAGTGTACACCAATGAAGGAGTTTTTCTTTTGCTTTTAAAGAAGAGCAAAGTGGGGGTGGGGTGGGGAGGGCAGGGAGAAAAGTGCAACAATGAATGTATGGAAATCCACAATCTCTGTACATTTTCATTGAAATTAATAATTTCAAAAAATGTTGTTTCTTTGAAATAAATTGGAAGCAGAAGAAGCATCCACTTCCTAACCAACTTACCTCCAGAAACTCTATGAACTTTGGTAACTTTCAGTAGTTATAGAAAGGCTTCAGGCTTATTGTTCATAGGGTTGCTATGAGTCATGCTCGACTAGAAGGCAATCAACAACAACAGCAACTCATTGAAGATGCAAGGAGAGAGAATTTCCTTGAAGATAATTATTGCTGTGCTATAAAGACTCATGTCCCCAATGTTAAAGAGAAGAGCTTCAAGGAGGGAGCCCCTCAGAGACATTATGGTCAATGGGTATAACATAGCCAAAAAGACAATGTTCTACATTCTACTTTGATGTGCAGTGCCTGGGGCTGAAGAAGCTTGTGAGCAGCCATTGTGAGCAGTTATTGGTCTCTCCCCAGTCAAAACAAAGAAGAGTCAAGAAAAGCTGGATAAATGGAAAGAGTTCCAAGAATTAACAGACACTTAAACCCTAGCCTCAAAGATCCGGAGACCAAAAGAATGAGATGTGCATGGCTGGAGCTACCTACCAGTTGCTCTGAAAGAGAGCAGGAGGTCTTCAACAAAATGGGAGAACACTGTGAAACAAAGCTCAAAATTATAAAGAAAAGACTCTACTGGTCTGATAGAGACTGGTAGAACCCTCAAGATTATAGCCTTCAGTCAGTCACTCTTTAAGCCACCTCTGTTGTTCAACTTCCACCAAAGAATAGAGAAGCCTATAAGGTGAACATTAACATCAAGTATCTACCAATCATAAAGATTAACATGGGGAATGGGGTGTAGAGCTCAATGGACAGCATTTTCCCAGGGGTAAAGCTCAGAGGCACAAAGGATAGAAAAGACAGAGTGGAAACAAGAAATACAGAGACTGTGCTCCCTTCAGCAGCACTATACTAAAATTGGAATGATACAGAGAAGATTAACATGGCCCCTGTGCAAGGATGACATGCAAATTCAAGAAGTAGTCCATATATGGAGGAAATGGAAAGGTGGGAATACTCCTACACTATTAGTGGGATTCCACTTTGGAAGGCAGTTTGGTGTTTCCTCAAAAAGTTGAACCTAGAAACTCCATCTGACCCCACTATCCCATGACTAGCAATATAGTCCCAAAGAAATTAGAACTGAGACAATAGCAGAGATTTGTGCACCAATGTTCACAGCAGCATTATTCACCATCTCAAGAACATGGGGAAATGCCTGAATGTCCAACCACAACTGAACAAATTGAGAAATTGTGGTACATTCACACAATGAAATACTATTCAGCACTCAGGAGCAACAATGTTGAAAAGCACTGCGTAAGTTGGGAGAGACTGGAGAGCATTATGCTGAGTGAATTAACTTAGTCTCATAAAGACAAATACTTCATAAGAACATTATTGTAAAAATAGAAGGATAACTGATAAAACATATATGATAACCCAAGTGGGGAAGGAGTGGGAGCAGAGGGTTGAAAATGAGTAGGGAAAAAAATCACAGGGTTACACAATTTGGTGGGTGGAGGGAGAGGCTAAAGGAAATGAGAAAGAGTCAGCAGGGAACTAAAAAGGCATAATGAATGGGAATGATTGTATGAGACACAAGGTGACTGAAGAATAGTATGAAACACAACATATACAAATTTGGCAAGCAAATATAAAATAAAAATACAACTAAAAAATACAGGAAGTGAAAAAAAGTGCTGTTATGTTGTGGGGATTACAACCAATGTCTTAAATAAAAATATGCATAAATTATTTAATTTGCTCTCTAAACTTTCACCCAATTTACAATAAAAAAAGCTTAAAAAAAACCCTCTAAGTTTGATAAGTATTCCCTATAGACTACACTTGTGACTGACTCACTGCTAAGCACCAAAGGGCTGTGGCTATGGCTGACTAGCTGATGTGCTGTGCTGTGCTGTGCTGTGCTGTGCTGTGCTGTGCTGTGCTGTGCTGTGCTGATGCGCTGTGATGATGCGAGCGAGAGTGGAGAGCGGTAGCTGCCTGGGAACAACCCACAATCCCAGCACCAAGATGATTTAGGGCCAAAGAAGCTGTACATCTCCCAGAACCAGAGCAGAGCTATAAGGAAGAGAAGTGTTGGCTTAGAGAGAAAAAAAAAGTACACTGTCGGTGCACGCACATCACGGTGCTGGACCCTGTTTCCGCAATGTCCTGCGCAAATGGGCTTCATGGTTTAGGGGTTGTTTTTTTTCCTCCCTCCCGGTGTCCTGCCACCCGTGATCTTGATCGCGCCGAGGCCCGAGGGGTCGCTGCTGAGGTTTCCACCAAGCCACAACAGGAGTATAGCAGCCATCCCCTCCAGCGGCTCGCTTGTGGCCACCCACGACTACTACCGGTGCCGTCTGGGATCCACTTCCAGTAACAGCTCCTGTGGAAGCCCTGAGTACCCGGGAGAAGCCATTCCCCACTACCCAGGGCTCCCCAAGGCTGACCCGGGCCACTGGTGGGCCAGCTTTTTCGGGAAGACCAGTGTCCCATTCATGGCCACTGTGTCAGAGTCCCCAGAGCGCTTGCGACCCCAGGTCCCTGGCAGTGTGGTCGCCTGTGACCTGGTCCAGGGCAGAAGAAGGAAGCAGCCTGGCAGCACCCAGGTAGTGCTTTCCCCGGGCTCCTCTTGAAAGGGCACCATCACCACCTGAGGGGCTTCCGTCAGCACCTCCCTGCCCCACCCCATAGACTAGGCAGGTGCACCAAGTGCAGAACTGGGTGGTTCTTCCTATTTCAAAAAAGCAAAAGACCAAAAAGTTGATAAAACCACATTCTTTACTGTCTAATCACACACGAGCTTTTATAATATCCATAGCTGTTTTATCCACCCCAAGTGGAAATAAATATGTAGCCACCAAAAAAAGGGAAAAAAGTACACTCTCCAGGAGGACATTGGTCCAGAATTGAACCACAGCTAAAAGTAGCCAGACTTGTACATGCTGATGGAGAAGGAGGACCTGCAAGAGGTTAGCCAACTGAAAGAACTTGCTTGAGTCAAAGGAAATCCAGGAGGGAGTTTTTTAGAGAAAAATATGTCCAAATAATCCATAGGTGAGCCATAAAATAAGCATGTCCTTTATACATCTTCTATCATCTAAGGAATCGTAAGGAAGCTAACCCAAAGGCCACATGTCATTGGAGGCTCAAATCCCCCAAGAGACGTGCAGTCTCTTCCAGTTATGATTTACAGCCTCAGAAACCCAATGGAGGAACCAACTCAATGACAGTGAATTTGAGGTGGGGGTTAAGGAAATTTGGAAAATCACTACATGACCAACTGGAAGAAATTCATATTTGTTCCCATTCCCAAGAAAGGTGATCCAGTAGAATATGTAAATTATCAAACAACATAATTAATACTAACCACAAGTAATATATTTCTGAAGATTATTCAAAAACAGCTAGAACATCAGGTCACTATGAATCTACATTAACTCAACGGCATAAATTTGAGGTTTTGAGTGACAGAATATACTACCTCCCAAGAAACTATGTTGTAAAAAAGGTGAGACCAGTTCGAAGAAAATCTATAGATTTAAGTACCCAAGGACAGAAGATCATCACACCATTAAACCTCACCACAAGGCCTCCGCCAGCAAAGTCCATACTGTGAACAACCTAGTTCTTTCAATCAATAAATTGGAAGGATAACATGATGGAGGGGGTGTTCATCAGTCAAAAAGGTGGCTTTAAATCGATTAATCAATTGCAGTACGCATGCTTTATATGCATCATGATTGAAACTATTTATATTTTAAAAAATGCAAAGTTGTAAGTTAATTAGAAATGCAAGCATTGACTACATAATTATAACATTCTTATTACTGCATAAATTTTGTGGTTATACAAAAAGAAAGAATCCATAGAAGGGATTATTTTTACTTGTCAATTAACTTTTTTTTCTTTTCTTTTTAACAGAGAAGTTGGATTTCCACTTATTCGTTGTTACACATTTTCTTTCCTACCCTCCCCCCAGTGAGCTTTTCTTTAAAAAAAAAAAAATTCATTGTTTCATTGTTGCACTATTTCCTCCCCATCCATAGAGTTTTAAGATACTGAAATATTTACTGATAAAATTAAGGGTGAGATTAGTTGTAAAACAAAAGCAATCAAGCACAAAAATAGACCAGACTTGCTGGTCTGAGGCACTAGTGGAATCCCCACAACCATGGCCCTAAGTCACCCTTCAGATCCGCAATAAAACTCAACCTTGTTACTCAACATTCAGTTAAGCAATAGAGAGGCTTATGAAGTGAACAAGAATACCAAAGACTCCCTCAGCCCTTAGAATAATCAACCAGACAAGAGCAAGAGGACAAATCTGCCCAGGTACGTAATGGTCCACTACTGTAAAACGGGACTGACATTGGGGTTGAGGGAAGACAGAGAAGAAGAGGAAAAATTATATATACCACATTGAAACAGATGAGGGATAGAATTGTTTAAAAGGGATATCTGATTAGGTATTATTGTCATGACAGGAGTACAGAATGAAGGCTGCACAGTGCAGTAGACTTGGGGGGAGGGATTGCTTAGCAATGAAAGAGTTTTTCTTTTACTTATCAAGGAGAAAAGTGAATTGAGAAGTACGGGGTGGGCAGGGAGGAAAGCGCAACAGTGAAAGACGGGAAATCCTAAGTCTCTGTAAACTTTCATTAAAATTTTCAAAAACTGGGGAAAAATTATCAGTATAAAATAAAATTAGAAATTAATTAGAAAAAAAAGACATGAAAGAAGAAACAATAGGGAGAGAATCACAGAGTGCAAGTGTGAAATAGTAAATTTGGTGGTGGTGGTGGTGGTGATGGTGGTAGTGGTGGTGGTGGTAGTGGTGGTGGTGATGTGGTGGTGGTGGTGGTGGTGATGGTGGTGATGGTGGTGATGGTGGTGGTGATGGTGATGGTGGTGGTGGTGGTG